>NW_026126670.1:0-212934 GCF_943737965.1 Phodopus roborovskii
ATTTAGGCTTCACAGATAAAACACCACCCAATTGTTTAATGATTATTCATTTAATTATGAACATCTGTCTTTAAGTATTCAGTGATGCCTGGAGTTTGGGCCTCCTTACACTTCCTTAGCTTTTAAACTAGGATATTGAATGATAATTCATCATTTAATTAATGAATTTAAAATATAGGTGATGTTATGGATCATAAGTCACTTTTGGAGTCAGATTTTGGGAGTTGATGTAACATCATCTCATTACTTCATCATTTAGCTATATAAATAGATCTTTACATCAGCGATAGGTTTAGGACTTTGGTGTCACTTCGTCACTGTTAATATAAAATGCATACTAAGTAATTATCAATTTAATTTTTTAAACATATCATTATTCCAGGAAGAGATCAGTCTGACTACTACATGTGGGATTTACGTATGTCCCTCCATGTCATTATTCAATCATTATTCATTGTACATTAATTATTTAAATAGATGAAAAAATTGTTATTCTTGACTGGGGTCTGGCCATTCTTCCACGGAGTTAATCGTGTAGCATTATTTAATTATCTAAGTACTACTTCCTTGACAATCACTGGAGTGTGGTTCCATCTTATGAACGTTAAGTAAGCAGGATTATCAATTTATTAACTTATTTGTTTGCGTAAGTAATGATGGTGTCATCCGTCATTTGCTGCTGTGGGACTGACACAGCAGGAGGTCGGTACCAGAAGCAGTGCCCAGAGAATGGGGGACACTGCCTTATACAGTGATTACTGATTACGTAATAGTAGATTTATAACAATCCAATGATTACACGATTTAAAAAAAATGTACGGTTTCGCATCATTAGGTTCTGAGAGGTTGCAACAGAACACACCCATGAAGGACACAGTGACCACCGATTTTAAAAATGCAATAACAGAATAATCTCCTGATCAGGGAATCTCATCTAAAGAACTCTGTCGTTTTCAAGCTTATGTCACTATAAGCAATTTGTCGCTTGAGAGACTGGTAAATATGTAAAACTCAAAAGAAAGAGACTTGCTTTGTTTTTGTGAGAAATTCAGTGAGGCGGTAAGGTTAGTTCATCGGTGGGTAAGCTCCTTTTAGCAGGTGGGAGGGGCACTAGAATGTGACAGAATGTTGGTTCATAAATGTTGCCTGGCAACACTGCTTGCATTCTGTATCCTGGTAACATGGGCCAAGGACCAAATAGCACCTTAGAGTAAGTGTTACCATGGGACATTACAGTCTCCCAAGATAACTATCTCCTAAAACTTTCAATTACAGCATTTGATGCGCCTAAACAAGTCATAGCCACACCTCTGGAAATGTGCCTAGAGCTTTTACTTGTTCCAAATTCAAGATTACCTAATCATCAGAGAACGTAGTCTGTGGAGAAACAGTACAAAGTCTTCCTTTTGTGAATACTCTCTCTCCTAAGATGTGAAACTATGGAACAAAAGATATTAAGACTCACAATTATTCATCAAAACCTGAGTTTGCCACTGTTGACTTCCTTCAGGAAGGTGATAATCCATTTGTGAGAGTAGACTTAGAGATTGTTGGATTTCAGTCCATCTCTTTTGAGGCAGCCGTCCTACATGAAATATGTGATATCTTCTAAAAACCCTGCATCCACAATGACAGTACAGCATTTAAACATGTTACTACTCTGCTCTGCGATTAAATAACTGTTGAACCTGGGAGTTTCCCACAATCATGTGGGAGTCAAGAGAGAGTCAATTGTGTGGAGTATGGCAGACCATTTCATCCTCTGATTATGTTGTTATTTGATTATTAAAATAGGACATTAGATAATCCATGATCAATGGATTGTGGTGATGTGTTGTGGGAGGCAATTATTATAGAACATCTTAATGTCAATTGTGTAGTTAAAACATTTAAATTAATCACGACAGCATCGTTCATGAGCCTGGTTTGGAGCCAACTCAGGGAAGTGGATGATGATACATGAACTCATTATTTGATTATTTAATTATATAAAACAATGATTATATCGTCAATGACACCTGGAATCTGGTGCCACAGATCATCTAATTAAATAATTAATGTATTTAAATTGACAATCTGTGTTAATATTCAAGATAATGTAAATATTTTTATAGTAATGTAAACAACAATCCACCATTCCATGATGAGACTTGTAAAACTCCCTCTTGTGGAGTTAATGAGCAATATCATCACATTCTATGATTCATTTTTTCAATTGATGATGGTGACATCCTTCATTCCTGGATTCTGACCATGCTTCCCTACCAGTAAATTCCTACATCACCTATTTATTGTGACAGTAAGGTATTACTGACTTATTAAATTCTTTAAATTATGTAAACGACCGACAATGACATCACAGTTTACGGTAATGGTGCAAATATCTGTCAGGGGCAAGGTTAGGAAAGATGTAGACGTGGGCAGAGCATTTTCTGAACGATCTATGCATTTCCCAGAGTACGAGGGATGCTGGATGATTGAGTCCAGAAGGTTGCAGGGTGCCCTCCGAGAAGTACAAGGACTTCACCAAGGCCGGCACGGTGGTCTGGGTGTTGACTACCTCCTCTTCCTCCACATCTTCACATCGGTTGTGATCTAACATGAGAAAAAGGAGTGGCACTAGCAGGTCGGAACCATCACCGAGACCTGACAGAAGGGTGACAACTTAGAACACAGAAGAACATCTCTCTCTCAGCTATGCTGGGGATGCCCCTGCTGCAGCCATCTTTTCAGCTGTTATCAACATTGTGGCTATTACTGCTGTGCCAGGATTGGGCCCATTATCTCACGTCCTGACGCACCACAACAGAGATTCAGGTGCTTGTGATGATGTCAGGCTAACAGAATTCATCAGGCAAGACACTATGATTATCTGACGAATAACTGATGGCGTTTTAAAAATGCGTGACGACAGTATACAGTTTCACACCTGGCAAGTCTGCCCAGGAATTGTTGATACAAAAAAAAAGGTCAACGGCTTACTTATTTAAAGATGTAATTATTAAATTCTTTCATTATATAATCTGTGATCCTTGAAGTTTGGCGCCACCTTGTGTCACACTCAAGTTTGACAGATGATCCAACTGATTATTTCATTATTCAAGTCTGTCTTGTTCTACTCCAGGAAGAATGGAGTCTGGACCCACCTTGCTGGTGTTAAATTGTATCTTGTGAATTTTTTCTTTCTTTCTTTCTCTGTTTCTTTCTATAGTTTTGTCTTCCTACTTTATTTAAATCAATGTTGATATCAATTTGTTACCTCTCTAGGGGTGAATTTTGAGAAATTATCTCTTTATTCATTCATTTTTTGTTCAAATCTGTGATTAAGAACTCAATGTCTCTTCAGTATTGAGCAATTATTAGGCTTCACGCATAAAACACCATCCACTTGTTTAATGTTTATTCATTTAATTATGAAATTCTGTCATTATGTATTCAGTGATCACTGGAGTTTTGAGCCTCCTTAGGGGAGACCGTTGTACCAGACAGTCACGTTATCTAATACTACACTTAGTTCTTTAACTGTTAAACTAGGAAATTAATTAATAATTCATCATTTAAATTACGTATTTAAAATACAGGCAATGTTATGGACCATAAGTCCCTTTTGGAGTCAGATTTTCGTAGTTGATGATGTAATATCATCTCATTACTTCACCATTTAGCTAGGTAAATAGATCTTTACATCGCGATAGGTTTAGGACTTTGGTGCCATCTCATCAGTGTTAATATAAAAGGCCCACAAATTAATTATCAATATAATTTTTTAAATTCCTCATTATTCCAGGAAGAGATCAGTCTGACTACTCCATGTGGGATTTAAGTATGCACCACCATGACATTATTCAATCAGTTTTCATTATATATTCATTATTTAAATCGATGAAGATGTTGTTCTTCTTGACTGGAGTCGGGCCATTACTCCATGGGAGTTAATTATGTGGCAGTATTTATTCATCTAAGTACTCCTTCCTTGACAATCACTGGAGTTTGGTTCCATCTTATGAAAGTTAAGTATGGAGGACTATCCAATTTTGAACTTATTTGATTGCGTAAGTAGTGATGGTGTCATCCGTCATTTGGCTTCTGTGGGATTGACACAGCAACAGATCGTTACCAGAAGCAGTGCACAGAGAATGGGGGACACTGCCTTATACTGTCATTACCGATTATGTAATAGTAGATTTTTAACAATCCAATGATTACACGATTTAAAAAAAAAAACTGTACTGTTTCGCATCATGGGTTTCTGAGAGGTTGCAACAGAACAGACCCACGAAGGATCCACAGTGACCACCGATTTTAAAAATGGAATAACTGAATAATCTCCTGATCAGGGAATCTCATCTAAAGAAAGATGTCGGGCTGATAACATGACACACCACCAACACTAAATCACTCTATATAACCATATTAGAAAGCAGAGTACAGGACTTCATAGAGAACTGTCAAATGAGAAATCCAAAATGACTGAAAGAAATATAAGACACTGCTCAAAATCCTTAATCATCAGCCTACTGAAAATCTAAACCACTATGAGAAACCATGGCATCAAGCTCCTCTAAAGGTAAGAGAATGAAGAGGAATTTATTTTATTTTCAATAAAGAGAAAAGGATTATGGTAGAGGCGATTAATTGTATTGTCTACATTCTAGGAATTAGAAAATTGAAGCATAGAAAACAGGTTTAAAATACTCATCATTGTACTTGAATGGCAAAATGATGCTTTCGTTTTCGTGCTTATGTCACTATAGGCATGTCGCAGCTTGAGAGACTGGTAAATATGTAGAACTCAAAAGAAAGAGCCCTGCTTTGTTTTTGTGAGAAACTCGGTGAGGATGTAAGGTTAGTTCATTGGTGGGTATACTCCTTTTATCATGCGGAAGGGGAACTAGAATGTGACAGAATGGTGGTTCATAAATGTTGCCTGTCAACCCTGCTTGCATTCTGTATCCTGGTAACATGAGGCAAGCACCAGAGAGCAGCTTAGAGAAAGTGTTATCATGGCACATTACTGTCTCCCAAGATAACTATCTCCTAAAACTTTTCATAACAGCATTTGATTCGCCTAAACAAGTCAGAGCCACACCTCTGGAAGTGTGCCTACAGCTTTTACTGGTTACCAAATTCAAGATTACCTAATCATCAGAGAACGTAGTCTGTGGAGAAACAGTTCAAAGTCTTCCGTTTATGAATAATCTCTCTCCTAAGAAGTGAAACTATGGAAAGAAAGATAATAAGACTCACAATTATTCATCAAAAGGTGAGTTTGCCATTGTTGACTTCCTTCAGGAAGGTGATAATCCATTTGTTATAGTAGACTTAGGGATTGTTGGATATCAGTCCATCTCTTTTGAGGCAGCCGTCCAACATTAAATATGTGATGTCTTCTGAAAACACTGCATACATACTCAATGACAGTTCAGCATTTAAACATGTTACTACTCTGCTCTGCGATTAAATAAGGGATGAACCTGGGAGTTTCCCACAATCATGTGGGAGTCAATTGAGACTCAATTGTGTGGAGTATGGCAGACCATTTCATCCTCTGATTATATTATTATTTGATTATTAAAATAGGACATTAGATAATCCATGATCAGTGGATTGTGGTGACGCGATGTGGGAGGCAATTATTATAGACCATCTTAATATCAATTATGTAGATAAAATATTTAAATTAATCACGACAGCATCGTTCATGAGCCTGGTTTGGAGCCACCTTAGGGAAGTGGATGATGTTACATGAACTCATTATTTGATTATTTAGTTATATAAAACAATGATTTTATCATCCATGACACCTGGAATCTGGTGCCACAGATCACCTAATTACGTAATTAATTACTTTAAACTGACAATCTGTGTTAATCCCCAGGATAATGTAAATATTTATATAGTTATGTAAACAACAATCCTCCATTCCATGAAGAGACCTGTAAAGCTCCCTCTTGTGGAGATAATGTGCAATATCTACACATTTTATGATTCATTGACTCAATTGGTGATGATGACATCCTTCATGAATGGAGTCTGGCCATGCTTCCCTGCCAGTAAAATGCTACATGCCCTATTTATTGTGACAGTTAGCTATTACTAACTTATTTAATTCTTTAAATTATGCAAACGAAGGACAGTGCCATCACCGATTACGGTTAGGGTGCAAATACCTGTCAGGGACAAGGTTAGGAAAGTTGTAGACATGGGCAGAGCGTTTTCTGAATGATCTATGCATCTCCCAGAGTACGAGGGATGCTGGGTGATTGAGTCCAGAATGTTGCACGGTGCCCTCCGAGAAGTACAAAGGACTTCATCAAGGCCGGCACGGTGGTCTGGGTGTTGACTACCTGCTCTTCCTCCACATCTTCACACCGGTTGTGATCTGACATGAGAAGAAGGAGTGGCACTAGGAGGTCGGCACCATCACCGAGACCTGGCAAAAGGATGACGACTCAGAACACGGAGGAACATCTCTCTCTCTCAGCTATGCTGGTGATGCCCCCTGCTGTAGCCATCTTTTCAGCTGTTATCAACATTGTGGCTACTACTGCTATGCCAGAATTGGGCCCATTATCTCAAGTCCTGCCACAACACAACAGAGATTCAGGCGCTTGTGATGAGTTCAAGCCAATTCATCACGCAAGACAGTATGATTATTTGACGATTAACTGATGGCATTTTAAAATTGTGTGATGACAGCATACAGTTTCATACCTGGCAAGTCTGCCCAGGAATTGATGTTACAAAAAAAGGTCAACGGCTTACATATTTATAGATGTAATTATTAAATTCTTTCATTATATAATCTGTGATCCCTGAAGTTTGGCGCCACCTTGTGTGACTCAAGTGTGACAGACTATCTAAATATCTGATTATTTCATTCTTCAAATCTGTCTATTTCTACTCCAGGAAGAGTGTAGTCTTGATCCACCATGTTGGTGTTAAATTGTATCTTGTGAATTCTTTCTTTCTTTCTTTCTTTCCTTATTTAAATATCATTTTGTTATCTCTCTAAGGGTGAATTATGAGAAACTTTCTCTTTATTCATTCATTTTTTGTTCAAATCTAAGATTAAGAACTCAATGTCTATAAAGTATTGAGCAATCATTTAGGCTTCACGCATAAAACACCATCCACTTGTTTAATGTTTATTCATTTTATGATGAAAATCTGTCGTTATGTATTCAGTGATCACTGGAGTTTTGAGCCTCCTTAGGGGAGACCGTTGTACCAGACCATCACATAATCTAATACTACACTTGCTTCTTTAACTGTTAAACTAGGAAATTATGTAATAATTCATCATTTAATTGACATATTTACAAGACAGGTAATGTTATGGACCCTAAGTCCCTTTTGGAGTCAGATTGTGGGAGTTGATGATGTAATATCATCTCATTACTTCATCATTTAGCTGTGTAAATAGATCTTTACATCAGCGAAAGGTTTAGGACTTTGGTGCCATCTCGTCAGTGTTACTATAAAAGGCCCACTAATTAATTATCAATTTAATTTTTTAAAAACATCATTATTCCAGGAAGAGATCATTCTGACTACTCCATGTGGGATTTAAGTGTGCACCACCATGTCATTTTTCAATCATTTTTTCATTATATATTAATTATTTCAATCGATGAAGATGTTGTTCTTCTTGACGGAGTCGGGCCATTCCTCCATGGGAGTTAATCACGTGGCATTATTTAATCATCTAAGTACTACTTCCTTGACAATCACTGGAGTATGGTTCCATCTTTTGAAAGTTAAGTATGGAGGACTATCCAATTTTTAACTTACTTGATTGCGTAAGTAATGATGGTGTCATCCCTCATGTGGCTGTTGTGGGATCGACAGAGCAGGAGATCGGTACCAGAAGCAGTGCCCAGAGAATGGGGGACACTGCCTTATGCAGTGATTACTGATTACGTAATAGTAGATTTTTAACAATCGAATGATTACACGATTTTACCCCCCCCATTTAAAAAAAAAAAAAACTGTACTGTTTCGCATCATCGCCGTTTCTGAGAGGTTGCAACAGAACAGACCCACGAAGGTCACAGTGACCACCTATTTTAAAAATGGAATAACTGAATAATCTCCTGATCAGGGAATCTCATCTAAAGAAAGCTGTCGGGCTGATAACATGACACACCACCAACACAAAATCACTCTATATAACCATATTAGAAAGCAGAGTACAGGACTTAATAGAGAACTGTCAATTGAGAAATCCAAAATGACTGAAAGAAATATAAGACACTGCTCAAAATCCTTAATCATCAGCCTACTGCAAATCTAAACCACTCTGAGAAACCATGGCATCAAGCTCCTCTAAAGGTAAGAGGATGAAGAGGAATTTATTTTATTTTCAAGAAAGGGAAAAGGATTATGGTAGAGGCGATTAATTGTATTGTCTACATTCTAGGAATTAGCAAATTGAAGCATAGAAAACAGGTTTAAAATACTCATCATTGTACTTGAATGGCAAAATGATGCTTTCGTTTTCGTGCTTATGTCACTATAGGCATGTCGCAGCTTGAGAGACTGGTAAATATGTAGAACTCAAAAGAAAGAGCCCTGCTTTGTTTTTGTGAGAAACTCGGTGAGGATGTAAGGTTAGTTCATTGGTGGGTATACTCCTTTTATCATGCGGGAGGGGAACTAGAATGTGACAGAATGGTGGTTCATAAATGTTGCCTGTCAACCCTGCTTGCATTCTGTATCCTGGTAACATGGGCCAAGCACCAGAGAGCAGCTTAGAGAAAGTGTTATCATGGCACATTACTGTCTCCCAAGATAACTATCTCCTAAAACTTTTCATGACAGCATTTGATTCGCCTAAACAAGTCAGAGCCACACCTCTGGAAGTGTGCCTACAGCTTTTACTGGTTACCAAATTCAAGATTACCTAATCATCAGAGAACGTAGTCTGTGGAGAAACAGTTCAGAGTCTTCTGTTTATGAATACTCTCTCTCCTCAGAAGTAAAACTATGGAACGAAAGATAATAAGACTCACGATTATTCATCAAAAAGGTGAGTTTGCCATTGTTGACTTCCCTTCAGGAAGGTGATAATCCATTTGTTAGAGTAGACTTAGGGATTGTTGGATTTCAGTCCATCTCTTTTGAGGCAGCCGTCCAACATTAAATATGTGATATCTTCTGAAAACCCTGCATACATACTCAATGACAGTTCAGCATTTAAACATGTTACTACTCTGCTCTGCGATTAAATAAGGGATGAACCTTGGAATTTCCCACAATCATGTGGGAGTCAACTGAGACTCAATTGTGGAGCATGGCAGACCATTTCATCCTCTGGTTATGTTGTTATTTGATTATTAAAATTGGACATTAGATAATCCATGATCAGTGGATTGTGGTGACGCGATGTGGGAGGCAATTATTATAGACCATCTTAATATCAATTATGTAGTTAAAATATTTAAATTAATCACGACAGCATCGTTCATGAGCCTGGTTTGGAGCCACCTTAGGGAAGTGGATGATGTTACATGAACTCATTATTTGATTATTTAGTTATATAAAACAATGATTTTATCGTCCATGACACCTGGAATCTGGTGCCACAGATCACCTAATTACGTAATTAATTACTTTAAACTGACAATCTGTGTTAATCCCCAGGATAATGTAAATATTTGTATAGTTATGTAAACAACAATCCTCCATTCCATGAAGAGACCTGTAAAGCTCCCTCTTGTGGAGATAATGTGCAATATCTACACATTTTATGATTCATTGACTCAATTGGTGATGATGACATCCTTCATGAATGGAGTCTGGCCATGCTTCCCTGCCAGTAAAATGCTACATGCCCTATTTATTGTGACAGTTAGCTATTACTAACTTATTTAATTCTTTAAATTATGCAAACGAAGGACAGTGCCATCACCGATTACGGTTAGGGTGCAAATACCTGTCAGGGACAAGGTTAGGAAAGTTGTAGACATGGGCAGAGCGTTTTTCTGAATGATCTATGCATCTCCCAGAGTACGAGGGATGCTGGGTGATTGAGTCCAGAATGTTGCACGGTGCCCTCCGAGAAGTACAAGGACTTCATCAAGGCCGGCACGGTGGTCTGGGTGTTGACTACCTGCTCTTCCTCCACATCTTCACACCGGTTGTGATCTGCCATGAGAAGAAGGAGTGGCACTAGGAGGTCGGCACCATCACCGAGACCTGGCAAAAGGATGACGACTCAGAACACGGAGGAACATCTCTCTCTCTCAGCTATGCTGGTGATGCCCCTGCTGTAGCCATCTTTTCAGCTGTTATCAACATTGTGGCTACTACTGCTATGCCAGAATTGGGCCCATTATCTCAAGTCCTGCCACAACACAACAGAGATTCAGGCGCTTGTGATGAGTTCAAGCCAATTCATCACGCAAGACAGTATGATTATCTGACGATTAACTGATGGCATTTTAAAATTGTGTGATGACAGCATACAGTTTCATACCTGGCAAGTCTGCCCAGGAATTGATGTTACAAAAAAAGGTCAACGGCTTACATATTTATAGATGTAATTATTAAATTATTTCATTATATAATCTGTGATCCCTGAAGTTTGGCGCCACCTTGTGTGACTCAAGTGTGACAGACTATCTAAATATCTGATTATTTCATTCTTCAAATCTGTCTATTTCTACTCCAGGAAGAGTGTAGTCTTGATCCACCATGTTGGTGTTAAATTGTATCTTGTGAATTCTTTCTTTCTTTCTTTCTTTCTTTCCTTATTTAAATATCATTTTGTTATCTCTCTAAGGGTGAATTATGAGAAACTTTCTCTTTATTCATTCATTTTTTGTTCAAATCTAAGATTAAGAACTCAATGTCTATTAAGTATTGAGCAATCATTTAGGCTTCACATATAAAACACCATCCACTTGTTTAATGTTTATTCATTTTATGATGAAAATCTGTCATTATGTATTCAGTGATCACTGGAGTTTTGAGCCTCCTTAGGGGAGACCGTTGTACCAGACCATCACATAATCTAATACTACACTTGCTTCTTTAACTGTTAAACTAGGAAATTATGTAATAATTCATCATTTAATTGACGTATTTACAAGACAGGTAATGTTATGGACCCTAAGTCCCTTTTGGAGTCAGATTGTGGGAGTTGATGATGTAATATCATCTCATTACTTCATCATTTAGCTGTGTAAATAGATCTTTACATCAGCGATAGGTTTAGGACTTTGGTGCCATCTCGTCAGTGTTACTATAAAAGGCCCACTAATTAATTATCAATTTAATTTTTTAAAAACATCATTATTCCAGGAAGAGATCATTCTGACTATTCCATGTGGGATTTAAGTGTGCACCACCATGTCATTTTTCAATCATTTTTTCATTATATATTAATTATTTCAATCGATGAAGATGTTGTTCTTCTTGACGGGAGTCGGGCCATTCCTCCATGGGAGTTAATCACGTGGCATTATTTAATCATCTAAGTACTACTTCCTTGACAATCACTGGAATATGGTTCCATCTTTTGAAAGTTAAGTATGGAGGACTATCCAATTTTTAACTTACTTGATTGTGTAAGTAATGATGGTGTCATCCCTCATGTGGCTGTTGTGGGATTGACAGAGCAGGAGATCGGTACCAGAAGCAGTGCCCAGAGAATGGGGGACACTGCCTTATGCAGTGATTACTGATTACGTAATAGTAGATTTTTAACAATCGAATGATTACACGATTTTAAAAAACTGTACTGTTTCGCATCATCAGTTTCTGAGAGGTTGCAACAGAACTGACCCATGAAGGACACAGTGACCACCTATTTTAAAAATGGAATAACTGAATAATCTCCTGATCAGGGAATCTCATCTAATGAACTCTGTCGGGCTGATAACATGACACACCACCAACAAATAATCACTCTAAATAACCATATTAGAAAGCAGGATACAGGACTTAATAGAGAAAAGTCAATTGAGGAATCCAAAATGACCGAAAGAAACATAAGACACTGCTCAAAATCCTTAATCATCAGCCTAATGCAAATCTACACAACTCTGAGAAACCATGGGGTCAAGCTCCTCTAATGGTAAGAGGATGAAGAGGAATTTATTTTATTTTCAAGAAAGGGAAAAGGATTATGGTAGAGGCGATTAAATGTATTGTTTCCATTCTAGAAATTAGCAAATTGCAGCATAGAAAACAGGTTTAAAATAGTCATCATTGTACTTGAATGGCACAATGATGCTTTCGTTTTCATGCTTATGTCACTATAGGCATGTTGTAGCTTGAGAGACGGGTAAATATGTAGAACTCAAAAGAAAGAGCCCTGCTTTGTTTTTGTGAGAAACTCAGTGAGGCTGTAAGGTTAGTTCATCGGTGGGTATACTCCTTTAAGCCTGTGGGAGGGGCACTAGAATGTGACAAAATGTTGGTTCATAAATGTAGCCTGGCAACCCTGCTTGCATTCTGTATCCTGGTATCATGGGCCAAGGACGAGAGAGCAGCTTCGAGAAAGAGTTATCTTGGGACATTACAGTCTCCCAAGATAACTATCTCCTAAAACTTTTCATGACAGCATTTGATTCGCCTAACCAAGTCGTGGCCATACCTCTGGAAGTTTGCCTACAGCTTTTACTGGTTCCCAAATGCAAGATTACCTCATCAGAGGACATAGGCTGTGGAGAAACAGTTCAGAGACTTCTGTTTATGAATACTCTCTCTCCTCAGAAGTAAAACTATGGAACAAAAGATAATAAGACTCACGATTATTCATCAAAAAGGTGAGTTTGACATTGTTGAATTCCTTCAGGAAGGTGATAATCCGTTTGTTAGAGTAGACTTAGCGATTGTTAGATTTCAGTCCATCTCTTTTGAGGCAGCCGTCCAACATTAAATATGTGATATCTTCTAAAAACCCTGCATACACAATGAGAGTTCAGCATTTAAACATGTTACTACTTGCTCTGCGATTAAATAAGGGATGAAACTTGGAATTTCCCACAATCATGTGGGAGTCAACTGAGACTCAATTGTGTGGAGCATGGCAGACCATTTCATCCTCTGGTTATGTTGTTATTTGTTTATTAAAATTGGACATTAGATAATCCATGATCAGTGGATTGTGGTGACCCGATGTGGGAGGCAATTATTATAGACCATCTTAATATCAATTATGTAGTTAAAATATTTAAATTAATCACGACAGCATCGTTCATGAGCCTGGTTTGGAGCCACCTTAGGGAAGTGGATGATGTTACATGAACTCATTATTTGATTATTTAGTTATATAAAACAATGATTTTATCGTCCATGACACCTGGAATCTGGTGCCACAGATCACCTAATTACGTAATTAATTACTTTAAACTGATAATCTGTGTTAATCCCCAGGATAATGTAAATATTTGTATAGTTATGTAAACAACAATCCTCCATTCCATGAAGAGACCTGTAAAGCTCCCTCTTGTGGAGATAATGTGCAATATCTACACATATTATGATTCATTGACTCAATTGGTGATGATGACATCCTTCATGAATGGAGTCTGGCCATGCTTCCCCTGCCAGTAAAATGCTACATGCCCTATTTATTGTGACAGTTAGCTATTACTAACTTATTTAATTCTTTAAATTATGCAAACGAAGGACAGTGCCATCACCGATTACGGTTAGGGTGCAAATACCTGTCAGGGACAAGGTTAGGAAAGTTGTAGACATGGGCAGAGCGTTTTCTGAATGATCTATGCATCTCCCAGAGTACGAGGGATGCTGGGTGATTGAGTCCAGAATGTTGCACGGTGCCCTCCGAGAAGTACAAGGACTTCATCAAGGCCGGCACGGTGGTCTGGGTGTTGACTACCTGCTCTTCCTCCACATCTTCACACCGGTTGTGATCTGCCATGAGAAGAAGGAGTGGCACTAGGAGGTCGGCACCATCACCGAGACCTGGCAAAAGGATGACGACTCAGAACACGGAGGAACATCTCTCTCTCTCAGCTATGCTGGTGATGCCCCTGCTGTAGCCATCTTTTCAGCTGTTATCAACATTGTGGCTACTACTGCTATGCCAGAATTGGGCCCATTATCTCACGTCCTGCCACAACACAACAGAGATTCAGGCGCTTGTGATGAGTTCAAGCCAATTCATCACGCAAGACAGTATGATTATCTGACGATTAACTGATGGCATTTTAAAATTGTGTGATGACAGCATACAGTTTCATACCTGGCAAGTCTGCCCAGGAATTGATGTTACAAAAAAAGGTCAACGGCTTACATATTTAAAGATGTAATTATTAAATTCTTTCATTATATAATCTGTGATCCCTGAAGTTTGGCGCCACCTTGTGTGACTCAAGTGTGACAGACTATCTAAATATCTGATTATTTCATTCTTCAAATCTGTCTATTTCTACTCCAGGAAGAGTGTAGTCTTGATCCACCATGTTGGTGTTAAATTGTATCTTGTGAATTCTTTCTTTCTTTCTTCTCTTTCCTTATTTAAATCAATGTTGATATCATTTTGTTATCTCTCTAAGGGTGAATTATGAGAAACTTTCTCTTTATTCATTCATTTTTTGTTCAAATCTAAGATTAAGAACTCAATGTCTATTCAGTATTGAGCAATCATTTAGGCTTCACACATATAAAACACCATCCACTTGTTTAATGTTTATTCATTTTATGATGAAAATCTGTCATTATGTATTCAGTGATCACTGGAGTTTTGAGCCTCCTTAGGGGAGACCATTGTACCAGACCATCACATAATCTAATACTACACTTGCTTCTTTAACTGTTAAACTAGGAAATTAGGTAATAATTCATCATTTAATTGACGTATTTACAAGACAGGTAATGTTATGGACCCTAAGTCCCTTTTGGAGTCAGATTGTGGGAGTTGATGATGTAATATCATCTCATTACTTCATCATTTAGCTGTGTAAATAGATCTTTACATCAGCGATAGGTTTAGGACTTTGGTGCCATCTCGTCAGTGTTACTATAAAAGGCCCACTAATTAATTATCAATTTAATTTTTTAAAAACATCATTATTCCAGGAAGAGATCATTCTGACTACTCCATGTGGGATTTAAGTGTGCACCACCATGTCATTTTTCAATCATTTTTTCATTATATATTAATTATTTCAATCGATGAAGATGTTGTTCTTCTTGACGGGAGTCGGGCCATTCCTCCATGGGAGTTAATCACGTGGCATTATTTAATCATCTAAGTACTACTTCCTTGACAATCACTGGAGTATGGTTCCATCTTTTGAAAGTTAAGTATGGAGGACTATCCAATTTTTAACTTACTTGATTGCGTAAGTAATGATGGTGTCATCCCTCATGTGGCTGTTGTGGGATTGACAGAGCAGGAGATCGGTACCAGAAGCAGTGCCCAGAGAATGGGGGACACTGCCTTATGCAGTGATTACTGATTACGTAATAGTAGATTTTTAACAATCGAATGATTACACGATTTTAAAAAACTGTACTGTTTCGCATCATCAGTTTCTGAGAGGTTGCAACAGAACTGACCCATGAAGGACACAGTGACCACCTATTTTAAAAATGGAATAACTGAATAATCTCCTGATCAGGGAATCTCATCTAATGAACTCTGTCGGGCTGATAACATGACACACCACCAACAATTAATCACTCTAAATAACCATATTAGAAAGCAGGATACAGGACTTAATAGAGAAAAGTCAATTGAGGAATCCAAAATGACCGAAAGAAACATAAGACACTGCTCAAAATCCTTAATCATCAGCCTAATGCAAATCTACACAACTCTGAGAAACCATGGGGTCAAGCTCCTCTAATGGTAAGAGGATGAAGAGGAATTTATTTTATTTTCAAGAAAGGGAAAAGGATGATGGTAGAGGCGATTAACTGTATTGTTTCCATTCTAGAAATTAGCAAATTGCAGCATAGAAAACAGGTTTAAAATACTCATCACTGTACTTGAATGGCACAATGATGCTTTCGTTTTCATGCTTATGTCACTATAGCCATGTTGTAGCTTGAGAGACGGGTAAATATGTAGAACTCAAAAGAAAGAGCCCTGCTTTGTTTTTGTGAGAAACTCAGTGAGGCTGTAAGGTTAGTTCATCGGTGGGTATACTCCTTTAAGCCTGTGGGAGGGGCACTAGAATGTGACAAAATGTTGGTTCATAAATGTAGCCTGGCAACCCTGCTTGCATTCTGTATCCTGGTATCATGGGCCAAGGACGAGAGAGCAGCTTCGAGAAAGAGTTATCTTGGGACATTACAGTCTCCCAAGATAACTATCTCCTAAAACTTTTCATGACAGCATTTGATTCGCCTAACCAAGTCATAGCCATACCTCTGGAAGTTTGCCTACGGCTTTTACTGGTTACCAAATGCAAGATTACCTCATCAGAGGACATAGGCTGTGGAGAAACAGTTCAGAGACTTCTGTTTATGAATACTCTCTCTCCTCAGAAGTAAAACTATGGAACAAAAGATAATAAGACTCACGATTATTCATCAAAAAGGTGAGTTTGACATTGTTGAATTCCTTCAGGAAGGTGATAATCCGTTTGTTAGAGTAGACTTAGCGATTGTTAGATTTCAGTCCATCTCTTTTGAGGCAGCCGTCCAACATTAAATATGTGATATCTTCTAAAAACCCTGCATACACAATGAGAGTTCAGCATTTAAACATGTTACTACTCTGCTCTGCGATTAAATAAGGGATGAAACTTGGAATTTCCCACAATCATGTGGGAGTCAACTGAGACTCAATTGTGTGGAGCATGGCAGACCATTTCATCCTCTGGTTATGTTGTTATTTGTTTATTAAAATTGGACATTAGATAATCCATGATCAGTGGATTGTGGTGACGCGATGTGGGAGGCAATTATTATAGACCATCTTAATATCAATTATGTAGTTAAAATATTTAAATTAATCACGACAGCATCGTTCATGAGCCTGGTTTGGAGCCACCTTAGGGAAGTGGATGATGTTACATGAACTCATTATTTGATTATTTAGTTATATAAAACAATGATTTTATCGTCCATGACACCTGGAATCTGGTGCCACAGATCACCTAATTACGTAATTAATTACTTTAAACTGACAATCTGTGTTAATCCCCAGGATAATGTAAATATTTGTATAGTTATGTAAACAACAATCCTCCATTCCATGAAGAGTCCTGTAAAGCTCCCTCTTGTGGAGATAATGTGCAATATCTACACATATTATGATTCATTGACTCAATTGGTGATGATGACATCCTTCATGAATGGAGTCTGGCCATGCTTCCCTGCCAGTAAAATGCTACATCCCCTATTTATTGTGACAGTTAGCTATTACTAACTTATTTAATTCTTTAAATTATGCAAACGAAGGACAGTGCCATCACCGATTACGGTTAGGGTGCAAATACCTGTCAGGGACAAGGTTAGGAAAGTTGTAGACATGGGCAGAGCGTTTTCTGAATGATCTATGCATCTCCCAGAGTACGAGGGATGCTGGGTGATTGAGTCCAGAATGTTGCACGGTGCCCTCCGAGAAGTACAAGGACTTCATCAAGGCCGGCACGGTGGTCTGGGTGTTGACTACCTGCTCTTCCTCCACATCTTCACACCGGTTGTGATCTGCCATGAGAAGAAGGAGTGGCACTAGGAGGTCGGCACCATCACCGAGACCTGGCAAAAGGATGACGACTCAGAACACGGAGGAACATCTCTCTCTCTCAGCTATGCTGGTGATGCCCCTGCTGTAGCCATCTTTTCAGCTGTTATCAACATTGTGGCTACTACTGCTATGCCAGAATTGGGCCCATTATCTCACGTCCTGCCACAACACAACAGAGATTCAGGCGCTTGTGATGAGTTCAAGCCAATTCATCACGCAAGACAGTATGATTATCTGACGATTAACTGATGGCATTTTAAAATTGTGTGATGACAGCATACAGTTTCATACCTGGCAAGTCTGCCCAGGAATTGATGTTACAAAAAAAAGGTCAACGGCTTACATATTTAAAGATGTAATTATTAAATTCTTTCATTATATAATCTGTGATCCCTGAAGTTTGGCGCCACCTTGTGTGACTCAAGTGTGACAGACTATCTAAATATCTGATTATTTCATTCTTCAAATCTGTCTATTTCTACTCCAGGAAGAGTGTAGTCTTGATCCACCATGTTGGTGTTAAATTGTATCTTGTGAATTCTTTCTTTCTTTCTTCCTTTCCTTATTTAAATCAATGTTGATATCATTTTGTTATCTCTCTAAGGGTGAATTATGAGAAACTTTCTCTTTATTCATTCATTTTTTGTTCAAATCTAAGATTAAGAACTCAATGTCTATTCAGTATTGAGCAATCATTTAGGCTTCACGCATAAAACACCATCCACTTGTTTAATGTTTATTCATTTTATGATGAAAATCTGTCATTATGTATTCAGTGATCACTGGAGTTTTGAGCCTCCTTAGGGGAGACCGTTGTACCAGACCATCACATAATCTAATACTACACTTGCTTCTTTAACTGTTAAACTAGGAAATTAGGTAATAATTCATCATTTAATTGACGTATTTACAAGACAGGTAATGTTATGGACCCTAAGTCCCTTTTGGAGTCAGATTGTGGGAGTTGATGATGTAATATCATCTCATTACTTCATCATTTAGCTGTGTAAATAGATCTTTACATCAGCGATAGGTTTAGGACTTTGGTGCCATCTCGTCAGTGTTACTATAAAAGGCCCACTAATTAATTATCAATTTAATTTTTTAAAAACATCATTATTCCAGGAAGAGATCATTCTGACTACTCCATGTGGGATTTAAGTGTGCACCACCATGTCATTTTTCAATCATTTTTTCATTATATATTAATTATTTCAATCGATGAAGATGTTGTTCTTCTTGACGGGAGTCGGGCCATTCCTCCATGGGAGTTAATCACGTGGCATTATTTAATCATCTAAGTACTACTTCCTTGACAATCACTGGAGTATGGTTCCATCTTTTGAAAGTTAAGTATGGAGGACTATCCAATTTTTAACTTACTTGATTGTGTAAGTAATGATGGTGTCATCCCTCATGTGGCTGTTGTGGGATTGACAGAGCAGGAGATCGGTACCAGAAGCAGTGCCCAGAGAATGGGGGACACTGCCTTATGCAGTGATTACTGATTACGTAATAGTAGATTTTTAACAATCGAATGATTACACGATTTTAAAAAACTGTACTGTTTCGCATCATCAGTTTCTGAGAGGTTGCAACAGAACTGACCCATGAAGGACACAGTGACCACCTATTTTAAAAATGGAATAACTGAATAATCTCCTGATCAGGGAATCTCATCTAATGAACTCTGTCGGGCTGATAACATGACACACCACCAACAATTAATCACTCTAAATAACCATATTAGAAAGCAGGATACAGGACTTAATAGAGAAAAGTCAATTGAGGAATCCAAAATGACCGAAAGAAACATAAGACACTGCTCAAAATCCTTAATCATCAGCCTAATGCAAATCTACACAACTCTGAGAAACCATGGGGTCAAGCTCCTCTAATGGTAAGAGGATGAAGAGGAATTTATTTTATTTTCAAGAAAGGGAAAAGGATGATGGTAGAGGCGATTAACTGTATTGTTTCCATTCTAGAAATTAGCAAATTGCAGCATAGAAAACAGGTTTAAAATACTCATCACTGTACTTGAATGGCACAATGATGCTTTCGTTTTCATGCTTATGTCACTATAGCCATGTTGTAGCTTGAGAGACGGGTAAATATGTAGAACTCAAAAGAAAGAGCCCTGCTTTGTTTTTGTGAGAAACTCAGTGAGGCTGTAAGGTTAGTTCATCGGTGGGTATACTCCTTTAAGCCTGTGGGAGGGGCACTAGAATGTGACAAAATGTTGGTTCATAAATGTAGCCTGGCAACCCTGCTTGCATTCTGTATCCTGGTATCATGGGCCAAGGACGAGAGAGCAGCTTCGAGAAAGAGTTATCTTGGGACATTACAGTCTCCCAAGATAACTATCTCCTAAAACTTTTCATGACAGCATTTGATTCGCCTAACCAAGTCATAGCCATACCTCTGGAAGTTTGCCTACGGCTTTTACTGGTTACCAAATGCAAGATTACCTCATCAGAGGACATAGGCTGTGGAGAAACAGTTCAGAGACTTCTGTTTATGAATACTCTCTCTCCTCAGAAGTAAAACTATGGAACAAAAGATAATAAGACTCACGATTATTCATCAAAAAGGTGAGTTTGACATTGTTGAATTCCTTCAGGAAGGTGATAATCCGTTTGTTAGAGTAGACTTAGCGATTGTTAGATTTCAGTCCATCTCTTTTGAGGCAGCCGTCCAACATTAAATATGTGATATCTTCTAAAAACCCTGCATACACAATGAGAGTTCAGCATTTAAACATGTTACTACTCTGCTCTGCGATTAAATAAGGGATGAAACTTGGAATTTCCCACAATCATGTGGGAGTCAACTGAGACTCAATTGTGTGGAGCATGGCAGACCATTTCATCCTCTGGTTATGTTGTTATTTGTTTATTAAAATTGGACATTAGATAATCCATGATCAGTGGATTGTGGTGACGCGATGTGGGAGGCAATTATTATAGACCATCTTAATATCAATTATGTAGTTAAAATATTTAAATTAATCACGACAGCATCGTTCATGAGCCTGGTTTGGAGCCACCTTAGGGAAGTGGATGATGTTACATGAACTCATTATTTGATTATTTAGTTATATAAAACAATGATTTTATCGTCCATGACACCTGGAATCTGGTGCCACAGATCACCTAATTACGTAATTAATTACTTTAAACTGACAATCTGTGTTAATCCCCAGGATAATGTAAATATTTGTATAGTTATGTAAACAACAATCCTCCATTCCATGAAGAGTCCTGTAAAGCTCCCTCTTGTGGAGATAATGTGCAATATCTACACATATTATGATTCATTGACTCAATTGGTGATGATGACATCCTTCATGAATGGAGTCTGGCCATGCTTCCCTGCCAGTAAAATGCTACATCCCCTATTTATTGTGACAGTTAGCTATTACTAACTTATTTAATTCTTTAAATTATGCAAACGAAGGACAGTGCCATCACCGATTACGGTTAGGGTGCAAATACCTGTCAGGGACAAGGTTAGGAAAGTTGTAGACATGGGCAGAGCGTTTTCTGAATGATCTATGCATCTCCCAGAGTACGAGGGATGCTGGGTGATTGAGTCCAGAATGTTGCACGGTGCCCTCCGAGAAGTACAAGGACTTCATCAAGGCCGGCACGGTGGTCTGGGTGTTGACTACCTGCTCTTCCTCCACATCTTCACACCGGTTGTGATCTGCCATGAGAAGAAGGAGTGGCACTAGGAGGTCGGCACCATCACCGAGACCTGGCAATAGGATGACGACTCAGAACACGGAGGAACATCTCTCTCTCTCAGCTATGCTGGTGATGCCCCTGCTGTAGCCATCTTTTCAGCTGTTATCAACATTGTGGCTACTACTGCTATGCCAGAATTGGGCCCATTATCTCACGTCCTGCCACAACACAACAGAGATTCAGGCGCTTGTGATGAGTTCAAGCCAATTCATCACGCAAGACAGTATGATTATCTGACGATTAACTGATGGCATTTTAAAATTGTGTGATGACAGCATACAGTTTCATACCTGGCAAGTCTGCCCAGGAATTGATGTTACAAAAAAAGGTCAACGGCTTACATATTTAAAGATGTAATTATTAAATTCTTTCATTATATAATCTGTGATCCCTGAAGTTTGGCGCCACCTTGTGTGACTCAAGTGTGACAGACTATCTAAATATCTGATTATTTCATTCTTCAAATCTGTCTATTTCTACTCCAGGAAGAGTGTAGTCTTGATCCACCATGTTGGTGTTAAATTGTATCTTGTGAATTCTTTCTTTCTTTCTTCCTTTCCTTATTTAAATCAATGTTGATATCATTTTGTTATCTCTCTAAGGGTGAATTATGAGAAACTTTCTCTTTATTCATTCATTTTTTGTTCAAATCTAAGATTAAGAACTCAATGTCTATTCAGTATTGAGCAATCATTTAGGCTTCACATATAAAACACCATCCACTTGTTTAATGTTTATTCATTTTATGATGAAAATCTGTCATTATGTATTCAGTGATCACTGGAGTTTTGAGCCTCCTTAGGGGAGACCATTGTACCAGACCATCACATAATCTAATACTACACTTGCTTCTTTAACTGTTAAACTAGGAAATTAGGTAATAATTCATCATTTAATTGACGTATTTACAAGACAGGTAATGTTATGGACCCTAAGTCCCTTTTGGAGTCAGATTGTGGGAGTTGATGATGTAATATCATCTCATTACTTCATCATTTAGCTGTGTAAATAGATCTTTACATCAGCGATAGGTTTAGGACTTTGGTGCCATCTCGTCAGTGTTACTATAAAAGGCCCACTAATTAATTATCAATTTAATTTTTTAAAAACATCATTATTCCAGGAAGAGATCATTCTGACTACTCCATGTGGGATTTAAGTGTGCACCACCATGTCATTTTTCAATCATTTTTTCATTATATATTAATTATTTCAATCGATGACGATGTTGTTCTTCTTGACGGGAGTCGGGCCATTCCTCCATGGGAGTTAATCACGTGGCATTATTTAATCATCTAAGTACTACTTCCTTGACAATCACTGGAGTATGGTTCCATCTTTTGAAAGTTAAGTATGGAGGACTATCCAATTTTTAACTTACTTGATTGTGTAAGTAATGATGGTGTCATCCCTCATGTGGCTGTTGTGGGATTGACAGAGCAGGAGATCGGTACCAGAAGCAGTGCCCAGAGAATGGGGGACACTGCCTTATGCAGTGATTACTGATTACGTAATAGTAGATTTTTAACAATCGAATGATTACACGATTTTAAAAAACTGTACTGTTTCGCATCATCAGTTTCTGAGAGGTTGCAACAGAACTGACCCATGAAGGACACAGTGACCACCTATTTTAAAAATGGAATAACTGAATAATCTCCTGATCAGGGAATCTCATCTAATGAACTCTGTCGGGCTGATAACATGACACACCACCAACAAATAATCACTCTAAATAACCATATTAGAAAGCAGGATACAGGACTTAATAGAGAAAAGTCAATTGAGGAATCCAAAATGACCGAAAGAAACATAAGACACTGCTCAAAATCCTTAATCATCAGCCTAATGCAAATCTACACAACTCTGAGAAACCATGGGGTCAAGCTCCTCTAATGGTAAGAGGATGAAGAGGAATTTATTTTATTTTCAAGAAAGGGAAAAGGATGATGGTAGAGGCGATTAACTGTATTGTTTCCATTCTAGAAATTAGCAAATTGCAGCATAGAAAACAGGTTTAAAATACTCATCACTGTACTTGAATGGCACAATGATGCTTTCGTTTTCATGCTTATGTCACTATAGCCATGTTGTAGCTTGAGAGACGGGTAAATATGTAGAACTCAAAAGAAAGAGCCCTGCTTTGTTTTTGTGAGAAACTCAGTGAGGCTGTAAGGTTAGTTCATCGGTGGGTATACTCCTTTAAGCCTGTGGGAGGGGCACTAGAATGTGACAAAATGTTGGTTCATAAATGTAGCCTGGCAACCCTGCTTGCATTCTGTATCCTGGTATCATGGGCCAAGGACGAGAGAGCAGCTTCGAGAAAGAGTTATCTTGGGACATTACAGTCTCCCAAGATAACTATCTCCTAAAACTTTTCATGACAGCATTTGATTCGCCTAACCAAGTCATAGCCATACCTCTGGAAGTTTGCCTACGGCTTTTACTGGTTACCAAATGCAAGATTACCTCATCAGAGGACATAGGCTGTGGAGAAACAGTTCAGAGACTTCTGTTTATGAATACTCTCTCTCCTCAGAAGTAAAACTATGGAACAAAAGATAATAAGACTCACGATTATTCATCAAAAAGGTGAGTTTGACATTGTTGAATTCCTTCAGGAAGGTGATAATCCGTTTGTTAGAGTAGACTTAGCGATTGTTAGATTTCAGTCCATCTCTTTTGAGGCAGCCGTCCAACATTAAATATGTGATATCTTCTAAAAACCCTGCATACACAATGAGAGTTCAGCATTTAAACATGTTACTACTCTGCTCTGCGATTAAATAAGGGATGAAACTTGGAATTTCCCACAATCATGTGGGAGTCAACTGAGACTCAATTGTGTGGAGCATGGCAGACCATTTCATCCTCTGGTTATGTTGTTATTTGTTTATTAAAATTGGACATTAGATAATCCATGATCAGTGGATTGTGGTGACGCGATGTGGGAGGCAATTATTATAGACCATCTTAATATCAATTATGTAGTTAAAATATTTAAATTAATCACGACAGCATCGTTCATGAGCCTGGTTTGGAGCCACCTTAGGGAAGTGGATGATGTTACATGAACTCATTATTTGATTATTTAGTTATATAAAACAATGATTTTATCGTCCATGACACCTGGAATCTGGTGCCACAGATCACCTAATTACGTAATTAATTACTTTAAACTGATAATCTGTGTTAATCCCCAGGATAATGTAAATATTTGTATAGTTATGTAAACAACAATCCTCCATTCCATGAAGAGTCCTGTAAAGCTCCCTCTTGTGGAGATAATGTGCAATATCTACACATATTATGATTCATTGACTCAATTGGTGATGATGACATCCTTCATGAATGGAGTCTGGCCATGCTTCCCTGCCAGTAAAATGCTACATCCCCTATTTATTGTGACAGTTAGCTATTACTAACTTATTTAATTCTTTAAATTATGCAAACGAAGGACAGTGCCATCACCGATTACGGTTAGGGTGCAAATACCTGTCAGGGACAAGGTTAGGAAAGTTGTAGACATGGGCAGAGCGTTTTCTGAATGATCTATGCATCTCCCAGAGTACGAGGGATGCTGGGTGATTGAGTCCAGAATGTTGCACGGTGCCCTCCGAGAAGTACAAGGACTTCATCAAGGCCGGCACGGTGGTCTGGGTGTTGACTACCTGCTCTTCCTCCACATCTTCACACCGGTTGTGATCTGCCATGAGAAGAAGGAGTGGCACTAGGAGGTCGGCACCATCACCGAGACCTGGCAATAGGATGACGACTCAGAACACGGAGGAACATCTCTCTCTCTCAGCTATGCTGGTGATGCCCCTGCTGTAGCCATCTTTTCAGCTGTTATCAACATTGTGGCTACTACTGCTATGCCAGAATTGGGCCCATTATCTCACGTCCTGCCACAACACAACAGAGATTCAGGCGCTTGTGATGAGTTCAAGCCAATTCATCACGCAAGACAGTATGATTATCTGACGATTAACTGATGGCATTTTAAAATTGTGTGATGACAGCATACAGTTTCATACCTGGCAAGTCTGCCCAGGAATTGATGTTACAAAAAAAGGTCAACGGCTTACATATTTAAAGATGTAATTATTAAATTCTTTCATTATATAATCTGTGATCCCTGAAGTTTGGCGCCACCTTGTGTGACTCAAGTGTGACAGACTATCTAAATATCTGATTATTTCATTCTTCAAATCTGTCTATTTCTACTCCAGGAAGAGTGTAGTCTTGATCCACCATGTTGGTGTTAAATTGTATCTTGTGAATTCTTTCTTTCTTTCTTCCTTTCCTTATTTAAATCAATGTTGATATCATTTTGTTATCTCTCTAAGGGTGAATTATGAGAAACTTTCTCTTTATTCATTCATTTTTTGTTCAAATCTAAGATTAAGAACTCAATGTCTATTCAGTATTGAGCAATCATTTAGGCTTCACATATAAAACACCATCCACTTGTTTAATGTTTATTCATTTTATGATGAAAATCTGTCATTATGTATTCAGTGATCACTGGAGTTTTGAGCCTCCTTAGGGGAGACCATTGTACCAGACCATCACATAATCTAATACTACACTTGCTTCTTTAACTGTTAAACTAGGAAATTAGGTAATAATTCATCATTTAATTGACGTATTTACAAGACAGGTAATGTTATGGACCCTAAGTCCCTTTTGGAGTCAGATTGTGGGAGTTGATGATGTAATATCATCTCATTACTTCATCATTTAGCTGTGTAAATAGATCTTTACATCAGCGATAGGTTTAGGACTTTGGTGCCATCTCGTCAGTGTTACTATAAAAGGCCCACTAATTAATTATCAATTTAATTTTTTAAAAACATCATTATTCCAGGAAGAGATCATTCTGACTACTCCATGTGGGATTTAAGTGTGCACCACCATGTCATTTTTCAATCATTTTTTCATTATATATTAATTATTTCAATCGATGACGATGTTGTTCTTCTTGACGGGAGTCGGGCCATTCCTCCATGGGAGTTAATCACGTGGCATTATTTAATCATCTAAGTACTACTTCCTTGACAATCACTGGAGTATGGTTCCATCTTTTGAAAGTTAAGTATGGAGGACTATCCAATTTTTAACTTACTTGATTGTGTAAGTAATGATGGTGTCATCCCTCATGTGGCTGTTGTGGGATTGACAGAGCAGGAGATCGGTACCAGAAGCAGTGCCCAGAGAATGGGGGACACTGCCTTATGCAGTGATTACTGATTACGTAATAGTAGATTTTTAACAATCGAATGATTACACGATTTTAAAAAACTGTACTGTTTCGCATCATCAGTTTCTGAGAGGTTGCAACAGAACTGACCCATGAAGGACACAGTGACCACCTATTTTAAAAATGGAATAACTGAATAATCTCCTGATCAGGGAATCTCATCTAATGAACTCTGTCGGGCTGATAACATGACACACCACCAACAAATAATCACTCTAAATAACCATATTAGAAAGCAGGATACAGGACTTAATAGAGAAAAGTCAATTGAGGAATCCAAAATGACCGAAAGAAACATAAGACACTGCTCAAAATCCTTAATCATCAGCCTAATGCAAATCTACACAACTCTGAGAAACCATGGGGTCAAGCTCCTCTAATGGTAAGAGGATGAAGAGGAATTTATTTTATTTTCAAGAAAGGGAAAAGGATGATGGTAGAGGCGATTAACTGTATTGTTTCCATTTAGAAATTAGCAAATTGCAGCATAGAAAACAGGTTTAAAATACTCATCACTGTACTTGAATGGCACAATGATGCTTTCGTTTTCATGCTTATGTCACTATAGCCATGTTGTAGCTTGAGAGACGGGTAAATATGTAGAACTCAAAAGAAAGAGCCCTGCTTTGTTTTTGTGAGAAACTCAGTGAGGCTGTAAGGTTAGTTCATCGGTGCGTATACTCCTTTAAGCCTGTGGGAGGGGCACTAGAATGTGACAAAATGTTGGTTCATAAATGTAGCCTGGCAACCCTGCTTGCATTCTGTATCCTGGTATCATGGGCCAAGGACGAGAGAGCAGCTTCGAGAAAGAGTTATCTTGGGACATTACAGTCTCCCAAGATAACTATCTCCTAAAACTTTTCATGACAGCATTTGATTCGCCTAACCAAGTCATAGCCATACCTCTGGAAGTTTGCCTACGGCTTTTACTGGTTACCAAATGCAAGATTACCTCATCAGAGGACATAGGCTGTGGAGAAACAGTTCAGAGACTTCTGTTTATGAATACTCTCTCTCCTCAGAAGTAAAACTATGGAACAAAAGATAATAAGACTCACGATTATTCATCAAAAAGGTGAGTTTGACATTGTTGAATTCCTTCAGGAAGGTGATAATCCGTTTGTTAGAGTAGACTTAGCGATTGTTAGATTTCAGTCCATCTCTTTTGAGGCAGCCGTCCAACATTAAATATGTGATATCTTCTAAAAACCCTGCATACACAATGAGAGTTCAGCATTTAAACATGTTACTACTCTGCTCTGCGATTAAATAAGGGATGAAACTTGGAATTTCCCACAATCATGTGGGAGTCAACTGAGACTCAATTGTGTGGAGCATGGCAGACCATTTCATCCTCTGGTTATGTTGTTATTTGTTTATTAAAATTGGACATTAGATAATCCATGATCAGTGGATTGTGGTGACGCGATGTGGGAGGCAATTATTATAGACCATCTTAATATCAATTATGTAGTTAAAATATTTAAATTAATCACGACAGCATCGTTCATGAGCCTGGTTTGGAGCCACCTTAGGGAAGTGGATGATGTTACATGAACTCATTATTTGATTATTTAGTTATATAAAACAATGATTTTATCGTCCATGACACCTGGAATCTGGTGCCACAGATCACCTAATTACGTAATTAATTACTTTAAACTGATAATCTGTGTTAATCCCCAGGATAATGTAAATATTTGTATAGTTATGTAAACAACAATCCTCCATTCCATGAAGAGTCCTGTAAAGCTCCCTCTTGTGGAGATAATGTGCAATATCTACACATATTATGATTCATTGACTCAATTGGTGATGATGACATCCTTCATGAATGGAGTCTGGCCATGCTTCCCTGCCAGTAAAATGCTACATCCCCTATTTATTGTGACAGTTAGCTATTACTAACTTATTTAATTCTTTAAATTATGCAAACGAAGGACAGTGCCATCACCGATTACGGTTAGGGTGCAAATACCTGTCAGGGACAAGGTTAGGAAAGTTGTAGACATGGGCAGAGCGTTTTCTGAATGATCTATGCATCTCCCAGAGTACGAGGGATGCTGGGTGATTGAGTCCAGAATGTTGCACGGTGCCCTCCGAGAAGTACAAGGACTTCATCAAGGCCGGCACGGTGGTCTGGGTGTTGACTACCTGCTCTTCCTCCACATCTTCACACCGGTTGTGATCTGCCATGAGAAGAAGGAGTGGCACTAGGAGGTCGGCACCATCACCGAGACCTGGCAATAGGATGACGACTCAGAACACGGAGGAACATCTCTCTCTCTCAGCTATGCTGGTGATGCCCCTGCTGTAGCCATCTTTTCAGCTGTTATCAACATTGTGGCTACTACTGCTATGCCAGAATTGGGCCCATTATCTCACGTCCTGCCACAACACAACAGAGATTCAGGCGCTTGTGATGAGTTCAAGCCAATTCATCACGCAAGACAGTATGATTATCTGACGATTAACTGATGGCATTTTAAAATTGTGTGATGACAGCATACAGTTTCATACCTGGCAAGTCTGCCCAGGAATTGATGTTACAAAAAAAGGTCAACGGCTTACATATTTAAAGATGTAATTATTAAATTCTTTCATTATATAATCTGTGATCCCTGAAGTTTGGCGCCACCTTGTGTGACTCAAGTGTGACAGACTATCTAAATATCTGATTATTTCATTCTTCAAATCTGTCTATTTCTACTCCAGGAAGAGTGTAGTCTTGATCCACCATGTTGGTGTTAAATTGTATCTTGTGAATTCTTTCTTTCTTTCTTCCTTTCCTTATTTAAATCAATGTTGATATCATTTTGTTATCTCTCTAAGGGTGAATTATGAGAAACTTTCTCTTTATTCATTCATTTTTTGTTCAAATCTAAGATTAAGAACTCAATGTCTATTCAGTATTGAGCAATCATTTAGGCTTCACATATAAAACACCATCCACTTGTTTAATGTTTATTCATTTTATGATGAAAATCTGTCATTATGTATTCAGTGATCACTGGAGTTTTGAGCCTCCTTAGGGGAGACCGTTGTACCAGACCATCACATAATCTAATACTACACTTGCTTCTTTAACTGTTAAACTAGGAAATTAGGTAATAATTCATCATTTAATTGACGTATTTACAAGACAGGTAATGTTATGGACCCTAAGTCCCTTTTGGAGTCAGATTGTGGGAGTTGATGATGTAATATCATCTCATTACTTCATCATTTAGCTGTGTAAATAGATCTTTACATCAGCGATAGGTTTAGGACTTTGGTGCCATCTCGTCAGTGTTACTATAAAAGGCCCACTAATTAATTATCAATTTAATTTTTTAAAAACATCATTATTCCAGGAAGAGATCATTCTGACTACTCCATGTGGGATTTAAGTGTGCACCACCATGTCATTTTTCAATCATTTTTTCATTATATATTAATTATTTCAATCGATGACGATGTTGTTCTTCTTGACGGGAGTCGGGCCATTCCTCCATGGGAGTTAATCACGTGGCATTATTTAATCATCTAAGTACTACTTCCTTGACAATCACTGGAGTATGGTTCCATCTTTTGAAAGTTAAGTATGGAGGACTATCCAATTTTTAACTTACTTGATTGTGTAAGTAATGATGGTGTCATCCCTCATGTGGCTGTTGTGGGATTGACAGAGCAGGAGATCGGTACCAGAAGCAGTGCCCAGAGAATGGGGGACACTGCCTTATGCAGTGATTACTGATTACGTAATAGTAGATTTTTAACAATCGAATGATTACACGATTTTAAAAAACTGTACTGTTTCGCATCATCAGTTTCTGAGAGGTTGCAACAGAACTGACCCATGAAGGACACAGTGACCACCTATTTTAAAAATGGAATAACTGAATAATCTCCTGATCAGGGAATCTCATCTAATGAACTCTGTCGGGCTGATAACATGACACACCACCAACAAATAATCACTCTAAATAACCATATTAGAAAGCAGGATACAGGACTTAATAGAGAAAAGTCAATTGAGGAATCCAAAATGACCGAAAGAAACATAAGACACTGCTCAAAATCCTTAATCATCAGCCTAATGCAAATCTACACAACTCTGAGAAACCATGGGGTCAAGCTCCTCTAATGGTAAGAGGATGAAGAGGAATTTATTTTATTTTCAAGAAAGGGAAAAGGATGATGGTAGAGGCGATTAACTGTATTGTTTCCATTTAGAAATTAGCAAATTGCAGCATAGAAAACAGGTTTAAAATACTCATCACTGTACTTGAATGGCACAATGATGCTTTCGTTTTCATGCTTATGTCACTATAGCCATGTTGTAGCTTGAGAGACGGGTAAATATGTAGAACTCAAAAGAAAGAGCCCTGCTTTGTTTTTGTGAGAAACTCAGTGAGGCTGTAAGGTTAGTTCATCGGTGCGTATACTCCTTTAAGCCTGTGGGAGGGGCACTAGAATGTGACAAAATGTTGGTTCATAAATGTAGCCTGGCAACCCTGCTTGCATTCTGTATCCTGGTATCATGGGCCAAGGACGAGAGAGCAGCTTCGAGAAAGAGTTATCTTGGGACATTACAGTCTCCCAAGATAACTATCTCCTAAAACTTTTCATGACAGCATTTGATTCGCCTAACCAAGTCATAGCCATACCTCTGGAAGTTTGCCTACGGCTTTTACTGGTTACCAAATGCAAGATTACCTCATCAGAGGACATAGGCTGTGGAGAAACAGTTCAGAGACTTCTGTTTATGAATACTCTCTCTCCTCAGAAGTAAAACTATGGAACAAAAGATAATAAGACTCACGATTATTCATCAAAAAGGTGAGTTTGACATTGTTGAATTCCTTCAGGAAGGTGATAATCTGTTTGTTAGAGTAGACTTAGCGATTGTTAGATTTCAGTCCATCTCTTTTGAGGCAGCCGTCCAACATTAAATATGTGATATCTTCTAAAAACCCTGCATACACAATGAGAGTTCAGCATTTAAACATGTTACTACTCTGCTCTGCGATTAAATAAGGGATGAAACTTGGAATTTCCCACAATCATGTGGGAGTCAACTGAGACTCAATTGTGTGGAGCATGGCAGACCATTTCATCCTCTGGTTATGTTGTTATTTGTTTATTAAAATTGGACATTAGATAATCCATGATCAGTGGATTGTGGTGACGCGATGTGGGAGGCAATTATTATAGACCATCTTAATATCAATTATGTAGTTAAAATATTTAAATTAATCACGACAGCATCGTTCATGAGCCTGGTTTGGAGCCACCTTAGGGAAGTGGATGATGTTACATGAACTCATTATTTGATTATTTAGTTATATAAAACAATGATTTTATCGTCCATGACACCTGGAATCTGGTGCCACAGATCACCTAATTACGTAATTAATTACTTTAAACTGATAATCTGTGTTAATCCCCAGGATAATGTAAATATTTGTATAGTTATGTAAACAACAATCCTCCATTCCATGAAGAGTCCTGTAAAGCTCCCTCTTGTGGAGATAATGTGCAATATCTACACATATTATGATTCATTGACTCAATTGGTGATGATGACATCCTTCATGAATGGAGTCTGGCCATGCTTCCCTGCCAGTAAAATGCTACATCCCCTATTTATTGTGACAGTTAGCTATTACTAACTTATTTAATTCTTTAAATTATGCAAACGAAGGACAGTGCCATCACCGATTACGGTTAGGGTGCAAATACCTGTCAGGGACAAGGTTAGGAAAGTTGTAGACATGGGCAGAGCGTTTTCTGAATGATCTATGCATCTCCCAGAGTACGAGGGATGCTGGGTGATTGAGTCCAGAATGTTGCACGGTGCCCTCCGAGAAGTACAAGGACTTCATCAAGGCCGGCACGGTGGTCTGGGTGTTGACTACCTGCTCTTCCTCCACATCTTCACACCGGTTGTGATCTGCCATGAGAAGAAGGAGTGGCACTAGGAGGTCGGCACCATCACCGAGACCTGGCAATAGGATGACGACTCAGAACACGGAGGAACATCTCTCTCTCTCAGCTATGCTGGTGATGCCCCTGCTGTAGCCATCTTTTCAGCTGTTATCAACATTGTGGCTACTACTGCTATGCCAGAATTGGGCCCATTATCTCACGTCCTGCCACAACACAACAGAGATTCAGGCGCTTGTGATGAGTTCAAGCCAATTCATCACGCAAGACAGTATGATTATCTGACGATTAACTGATGGCATTTTAAAATTGTGTGATGACAGCATACAGTTTCATACCTGGCAAGTCTGCCCAGGAATTGATGTTACAAAAAAAGGTCAACGGCTTACATATTTAAAGATGTAATTATTAAATTCTTTCATTATATAATCTGTGATCCCTGAAGTTTGGCGCCACCTTGTGTGACTCAAGTGTGACAGACTATCTAAATATCTGATTATTTCATTCTTCAAATCTGTCTATTTCTACTCCAGGAAGAGTGTAGTCTTGATCCACCATGTTGGTGTTAAATTGTATCTTGTGAATTCTTTCTTTCTTTCTTCCTTTCCTTATTTAAATCAATGTTGATATCATTTTGTTATCTCTCTAAGGGTGAATTATGAGAAACTTTCTCTTTATTCATTCATTTTTTGTTCAAATCTAAGATTAAGAACTCAATGTCTATTCAGTATTGAGCAATCATTTAGGCTTCACATATAAAACACCATCCACTTGTTTAATGTTTATTCATTTTATGATGAAAATGTGTCATTATGTATTCAGTGATCACTGGAGTTTTGAGCCTCCTTAGGGGAGACCGTTGTACCAGACCATCACATAATCTAATACTACACTTGCTTCTTTAACTGTTAAACTAGGAAATTAGGTAATAATTCATCATTTAATTGACGTATTTACAAGACAGGTAATGTTATGGACCCTAAGTCCCTTTTGGAGTCAGATTGTGGGAGTTGATGATGTAATATCATCTCATTACTTCATCATTTAGCTGTGTAAATAGATCTTTACATCAGCGATAGGTTTAGGACTTTGGTGCCATCTCGTCAGTGTTACTATAAAAGGCCCACTAATTAATTATCAATTTAATTTTTTAAAAACATCATTATTCCAGGAAGAGATCATTCTGACTACTCCATGTGGGATTTAAGTGTGCACCACCATGTCATTTTTCAATCATTTTTTCATTATATATTAATTATTTCAATCGATGACGATGTTGTTCTTCTTGACGGGAGTCGGGCCATTCCTCCATGGGAGTTAATCACGTGGCATTATTTAATCATCTAAGTACTACTTCCTTGACAATCACTGGAGTATGGTTCCATCTTTTGAAAGTTAAGTATGGAGGACTATCCAATTTTTAACTTACTTGATTGTGTAAGTAATGATGGTGTCATCCCTCATGTGGCTGTTGTGGGATTGACAGAGCAGGAGATCGGTACCAGAAGCAGTGCCCAGAGAATGGGGGACACTGCCTTATGCAGTGATTACTGATTACGTAATAGTAGATTTTTAACAATCGAATGATTACACGATTTTAAAAAACTGTACTGTTTCGCATCATCAGTTTCTGAGAGGTTGCAACAGAACTGACCCATGAAGGACACAGTGACCACCTATTTTAAAAATGGAATAACTGAATAATCTCCTGATCAGGGAATCTCATCTAATGAACTCTGTCGGGCTGATAACATGACACACCACCAACAAATAATCACTCTAAATAACCATATTAGAAAGCAGGATACAGGACTTAATAGAGAAAAGTCAATTGAGGAATCCAAAATGACCGAAAGAAACATAAGACACTGCTCAAAATCCTTAATCATCAGCCTAATGCAAATCTACACAACTCTGAGAAACCATGGGGTCAAGCTCCTCTAATGGTAAGAGGATGAAGAGGAATTTATTTTATTTTCAAGAAAGGGAAAAGGATGATGGTAGAGGCGATTAACTGTATTGTTTCCATTTAGAAATTAGCAAATTGCAGCATAGAAAACAGGTTTAAAATACTCATCACTGTACTTGAATGGCACAATGATGCTTTCGTTTTCATGCTTATGTCACTATAGCCATGTTGTAGCTTGAGAGACGGGTAAATATGTAGAACTCAAAAGAAAGAGCCCTGCTTTGTTTTTGTGAGAAACTCAGTGAGGCTGTAAGGTTAGTTCATCGGTGCGTATACTCCTTTAAGCCTGTGGGAGGGGCACTAGAATGTGACAAAATGTTGGTTCATAAATGTAGCCTGGCAACCCTGCTTGCATTCTGTATCCTGGTATCATGGGCCAAGGACGAGAGAGCAGCTTCGAGAAAGAGTTATCTTGGGACATTACAGTCTCCCAAGATAACTATCTCCTAAAACTTTTCATGACAGCATTTGATTCGCCTAACCAAGTCATAGCCATACCTCTGGAAGTTTGCCTACGGCTTTTACTGGTTACCAAATGCAAGATTACCTCATCAGAGGACATAGGCTGTGGAGAAACAGTTCAGAGACTTCTGTTTATGAATACTCTCTCTCCTCAGAAGTAAAACTATGGAACAAAAGATAATAAGACTCACGATTATTCATCAAAAAGGTGAGTTTGACATTGTTGAATTCCTTCAGGAAGGTGATAATCCGTTTGTTAGAGTAGACTTAGCGATTGTTAGATTTCAGTCCATCTCTTTTGAGGCAGCCGTCCAACATTAAATATGTGATATCTTCTAAAAACCCTGCATACACAATGAGAGTTCAGCATTTAAACATGTTACTACTCTGCTCTGCGATTAAATAAGGGATGAAACTTGGAATTTCCCACAATCATGTGGGAGTCAACTGAGACTCAATTGTGTGGAGCATGGCAGACCATTTCATCCTCTGGTTATGTTGTTATTTGTTTATTAAAATTGGACATTAGATAATCCATGATCAGTGGATTGTGGTGACGCGATGTGGGAGGCAATTATTATAGACCATCTTAATATCAATTATGTAGTTAAAATATTTAAATTAATCACGACAGCATCGTTCATGAGCCTGGTTTGGAGCCACCTTAGGGAAGTGGATGATGTTACATGAACTCATTATTTGATTATTTAGTTATATAAAACAATGATTTTATCGTCCATGACACCTGGAATCTGGTGCCACAGATCACCTAATTACATAATTAATTACTTTAAACTGATAATCTGTGTTAATCCCCAGGATAATGTAAATATTTGTATAGTTATGTAAACAACAATCCTCCATTCCATGAAGAGTCCTGTAAAGCTCCCTCTTGTGGAGATAATGTGCAATATCTACACATATTATGATTCATTGACTCAATTGGTGATGATGACATCCTTCATGAATGGAGTCTGGCCATGCTTCCCTGCCAGTAAAATGCTACATCCCCTATTTATTGTGACAGTTAGCTATTACTAACTTATTTAATTCTTTAAATTATGCAAACGAAGGACAGTGCCATCACCGATTACGGTTAGGGTGCAAATACCTGTCAGGGACAAGGTTAGGAAAGTTGTAGACATGGGCAGAGCGTTTTCTGAATGATCTATGCATCTCCCAGAGTACGAGGGATGCTGGGTGATTGAGTCCAGAATGTTGCACGGTGCCCTCCGAGAAGTACAAGGACTTCATCAAGGCCGGCACGGTGGTCTGGGTGTTGACTACCTGCTCTTCCTCCACATCTTCACACCGGTTGTGATCTGCCATGAGAAGAAGGAGTGGCACTAGGAGGTCGGCACCATCACCGAGACCTGGCAATAGGATGACGACTCAGAACACGGAGGAACATCTCTCTCTCTCAGCTATGCTGGTGATGCCCCTGCTGTAGCCATCTTTTCAGCTGTTATCAACATTGTGGCTACTACTGCTATGCCAGAATTGGGCCCATTATCTCACGTCCTGCCACAACACAACAGAGATTCAGGCGCTTGTGATGAGTTCAAGCCAATTCATCACGCAAGACAGTATGATTATCTGACGATTAACTGATGGCATTTTAAAATTGTGTGATGACAGCATACAGTTTCATACCTGGCAAGTCTGCCCAGGAATTGATGTTACAAAAAAAGGTCAACGGCTTACATATTTAAAGATGTAATTATTAAATTCTTTCATTATATAATCTGTGATCCCTGAAGTTTGGCGCCACCTTGTGTGACTCAAGTGTGACAGACTATCTAAATATATGATTATTTCATTCTTCAAATCTGTCTATTTCTACTCCAGGAAGAGTGTAGTCTTGATCCACCATGTTGGTGTTAAATTGTATCTTGTGAATTCTTTCTTTCTTTCTTCCTTTCCTTATTTAAATCAATGTTGATATCATTTTGTTATCTCTCTAAGGGTGAATTATGAGAAACTTTCTCTTTATTCATTCATTTTTTGTTCAAATCTAAGATTAAGAACTCAATGTCTATTCAGTATTGAGCAATCATTTAGGCTTCACTCATAAAACACCATCCACTTGTTTAATGTTTATTCATTTTATGATGAAAATGTGTCATTATGTATTCAGTGATCACTGGAGTTTTGAGCCTCCTTTGGGGAGACCGTTGTACAAGACCATCACATAATCTAATACTACACTTGCTTCTTTAACTGTTAAACTAGGAAATTAGGTAATAATTCATCATTTAATTGACGTATTTACAAGACAGGTAATGTTATGGACCCTAAGTCCCTTTTGGAGTCAGATTGTGGGAGTTGATGATGTAATATCATCTCATTACTTCATCATTTAGCTGTGTAAATAGATCTTTACATCAGCGATAGGTTTAGGACTTTGGTGCCATCTCGTCAGTGTTACTATAAAAGGCCCACTAATTAATTATCAATTTAAATTTTTAAAAACATCATTATTCCAGGAAGAGATCATTCTGACTACTCCATGTGGGATTTAAGTGTGCACCACCATGTCATTTTTCAATCATTTTTTCATTATATATTAATTATTTCAATCGATGACGATGTTGTTCTTCTTGACGGGAGTCGGGCCATTCCTCCATGGGAGTTAATCACGTGGCATTATTTAATCATCTAAGTACTACTTCCTTGACAATCACTGGAGTATGGTTCCATCTTTTGAAAGTTAAGTATGGAGGACTATCCAATTTTTAACTTACTTGATTGCGTAAGTAATGATGGTGTCATCTGTCATGTGGCTTCTGTGGGATTGACAGAGCAGGAGATCGGTACCAGAAGCAGTGCCCAGAGAATGGGGGACACTGCCTTATGCAGTGATTACTGATTACGTAATAGTAGATTTTTAACAATCGAATGATTACACGATTTTAAAAAACTGTACTGTTTCGCATCATCAGTTTCTGAGAGGTTGCAACAGAACTGACCCATGAAGGACACAGTGACCACCTATTTTAAAAATGGAATAACTGAATAATCTCCTGATCAGGGAATCTCATCTAATGAACTCTGTCGGGCTGATAACATGACACACCACCAACAATTAATCACTCTAAATAACCATATTAGAAAGCAGGATACAGGACTTAATAGAGAAAAGTCAATTGAGGAATCCAAAATGACCGAAAGAAACATAAGACACTGCTCAAAATCCTTAATCATCAGCCTAATGCAAATCTACACAACTCTGAGAAACCATGGGGTCAAGCTCCTCTAATGGTAAGAGGATGAAGAGGAATTTATTTTATTTTCAAGAAAGGGAAAAGGATGATGGTAGAGGCGATTAACTGTATTGTTTCCATTTAGAAATTAGCAAATTGCAGCATAGAAAACAGGTTTAAAATACTCATAAATGTACTTGAATGGCATAATGATGCTTTTGTTTTCATGCTTTTGTCACTATAGTCATGTGGTAGCTTGAGAGACTGGTAAATATGTAGAACTGAAAAGAAAGAGCCCTGCTTTTTTTTGTGAGAAAATCAGTGAGGCTGTAAGGTTAGTTCATCGGTGGGTATGCTCTTTTTAGCATGTGGGAGAGGCACTAGAATGTGACAGAATGTTGGTTCATAAATGTTGCCTGGCAACCCTGCTTGCATTCTGTATCATGATATCATGGGCCAAGGGCCAGAGAGCATCATCCAGAAAGTGTTATCATGGGACATTACAGTGTCCCAAGATAAAGATCTCCTAAAACTATTTATGACAGCATGTGATTTGCCTAAACAAGTCATAGCCAAATCTCTGGAAGTTTGCCTACAACTTTTACTGGTTACCAAATTCAAGATTACCTAATTATCAGAGAACATAGTCTGTGGATAAACAGTTCCAAGGCTTCTGTTTATGGATGATCTCTCTCCTAAGAAGTACAACTATGGAACAAAAGATAATAAGACTCACAATTATTCATCAAAAGGTGAGTTTTCCATTGTTTACTTCCTTCAAGAAGGTGATAATCCATTTGTTCGATTAGACTTAGTGATTATTGGATTTCAGTCCATCTCTTTTGAGGCAGCTGTCCAACATTAAATATTTGCTATCTTCTAAAAACCCTGCATACAAAATGACATTTCAGCATTTAAACATTTTATTACTCAACTCTGAGATTAAATAAGGGATGAACCTGGGAGTTTCACACAATCATATGGGATTCAACTGAGAGCCAATTGTGTCGAGTATGGCAGACCATTTCATCCTCTAATTATGTTGTTATTTGATTATTAAAATAGGACATTAGATAATCCATGATCAGTGCATTGTGATTCCACGATATGGCAGGCAATTATTATAGACCATCTAATTATGAATTACATAGCTAAAATATTTAAATTAATCACAACAGCATCGTTCTCGAGTCTGGTACGGAGCCACCTTAGGGTACTGGATGATGCTACATGAACTCATTATTTGATTATTTAAATATATAAAACAATGTTTATATCATCCATAACACCTGGAATTTTGGAGCCAGAGATCATCTAATTACAGAATTAAAGTATAAAAATTGACAATTTGTGTTAATACCCCAGATAATGTAAATATCTCTATAGTTATGTAAACCAAAAATCCTCCATTAACTTCAAAAAAGCTCCCTCTTGTGGAGTTAATGTGCAATATCATCACATTTTAGGATTCATTGTTACAGTTGATGATGTTGGCATTCTTCATGACTACAGTCTGGCCATGCTTCCCTGCCAGTTATGTGCTACATCACCACTTTATTGAGACAGTTAGCTATTACTGACTTATTAATTCTTTCAATTATTTAAATGACAGTCATTGCCATCACTGATTACCATTAGGATGCAAATATCTGTCAGGGACAAAGTTAGGAATGTTGTAGACATGGGCAGAGCATTTTCTGAATGATCTATGCATCTCCTAGGGGACTAGGGATACTAAATGATTGAGTTCAGAAGATTGCATGGTGCCCTCCGAGAAATACCAGGACTTCACCAAGGCCGGCATGGTGGACTGGGTGTTGACTACCTGCTCTTCCTACACATCTTCATTCACATCAGTTGTGATCTATGATGATAAGAATTAGTGGCACAAGGAGATCGGCACCATCACCGAGACCTCGCGAAAGGATGACGACCCAGAACCCGGAATGGGCCAATTACCTCAGTTCCTACAGCAACACAATAGAGATTCAGGCACTGTTGAGTATACCAGGCAAACAGAATTCACCAGGCAAGACAGTATGATTATCTGAAGATTAACTTATGGAATTTTAAAATTCCCTGACTACACCATACTTTTTCATATCTGGCCAGTCTTCCCATGAATTGATGATACAAAAAGGTCAACGACTTACTACTTTAAAGATGTAATTATTAAATTGTTTCATTATATAATCTGTGAACTCTGAAGTTTGGGGCCACCTTGTGTGACTCAAGCGTGACAGATGATCAAACTATATGATTATTTCACTATTCAAATCTGTCTTTTTCTTCTCCAGGAAGAGTGGAGTCTGGATCCATCATGTTGGTGTTAAATTGTCTCTTGTGATTTCATTATTTATTGATTTATTTAAATCAATGTTGATATCATTTGTTATCTCTCCAGGGGTGAATTATGAGAAATTATGTATTTATTCATTCATTTTTTATTCAAATCTATGATTAAGAACTCAATGTCTTTTCAGTATTGAGCAATCTTTTAGGCTTTATGAATAAAACACTATCCACTTGTTTAGTATTTACTCATTTGATTATGAAAATCTGTCAGCATGTATTCAGTGATCACTGGAGTTTTGAGGCTCCTCATGGAGTCCATCTTGCCAGACCATCACATTATCTAATACTATAATTACTCATTTATCTGAGGAAATAGGAAATTAAATATTAATTCATCATTTAATTAACGTATTTAAATACAGGTAATGTTCTAGACCGTAAGTCCCTTTTGGACTTTGGATCTCTTCAGTTTTGATCAATATTGTAGGAGTCACGTACAAAACACCATCCACTTGTTTAATTTTTATTCATTTAATTATGAAGATCTGTCATTTTTTATTCAGTGATCACTCGAGATTTGAATCGCTTTGTGGGAGTCAGTCATGCCAGACCATCACATCATCAAATACTACACTTACTTATTTAACTGTAAAATAGGGAAAATAAATAATAATTCATCATTTAGTTAATGTGTTTAAGGTAAAGATGATGTTATGGACCATAAGTCCCTTCTGGAGTCAGATTTGGGAGTTGATGATGTAACACCATTTCATTTCTTGATTATTTAGCTATTTCAATAGATCCTTTGATCAGCCATAGTTTTACGAATTTGGTGCCATCATGTCAGAGTCAATATAAAACTTCTACTAATTAATTATCAATTTAATTTTTAAATAAATCATGATTCCAGCAAGAAATCAGTCTGACTTCTCCATGTGGGATTTAAGTATGCACCACCATGTCATTATTCAATTATTCTTCATTATATCTTAATTATTTAAATCTATGACTATTTCCTTTTCATGCTTATATAACTATAGGTTTGTTGTAGCTTGAGAGACTGGTAAATATGTATAACTCAAAAAAGAGCCCTGCATCGTTTTTGCGAGAAAATCAGTGAGGCTATAAATTTAGTCCATCTTTGGGTATGCTAAGTTTAGCATGTGGGAGGTGAACTAGAAAGTGACAGAATGTTGGATCATAAAGATTGCCTGGCAACAATGCTTGCATTCTGTATCCTGGTATCATGGGCCAAATACCAGAGAGCAGCTTCGATAAAGTGTTATAATTGGACATGAAAAGCTTCCAAGATAACTATCTCCTAAAACGTTTAATGTCAGCAACTCATTACCCTAACCAAGTCATAGCCAAATCTCTGGAAGCTTGCCTACAGCTATTACTGGTTACCCAATTCAAGATTACCTGATATCGGAGAATATAATCTGTGGAAAAACTGGTCAAAGACTTCTGTATATGAATGTTCTCTCTCCTAAGAAGTAACTATGGTTTAAAAGATAATGAGACTCACAATTATTCATCAAAAGTTGAGTTTTCCATTGTTAACTTCCTTCAAGAAGGCGAAAATCCATTTGTAAGTGTAGGCTTAGGGATCGTTAAAGATCTATTATTATGTGATCAATAATCAATTAATATCCCAGTGTCTGTCATTCTCTGTGCACTGCTTTTGATACCAATCTCCTATATGTGTCAATCACACAGCAGCCAAACCCATAATGGATGGTACCTGCATTATATAGGTAATCAAATAAGTAAATAATTTGAAAGTCATGCATACTCAACTTTCATAGGATGGAACCAAACTCCAGTGATTGTCCAGGAGTAATACTTAGATAATTAAATATGACACACATTTAACACCCAGGGAGGAATGGACAGACTCCAGTAATGAAGGACATCATTTTCATTGATTTTAATAATTAATATAAAATGAAATATTTGAATGATGACATGATAGTGCATAATTAAATCCCACATGGAGAAGTCAGACTGTTCTCTTCCTGGAATAATTATGTATATTAAAAACTTAAATTGCTAATTAATTAGTTGGAGTTTTATATTAACTCTGACAAGATGGCACCAACCTCGTAAAACTATTTCTGATGCAATGGTCTATTTAAATAGCTAAATAGTCAAGTACTGAGATGATGTCACATCATCAACTCCAAAAATCTGACTCCAAACTATCTTACGGTCCAAAACATCACCTTTATTTTAAATATGTTAATTAAATGATGAATTAAGATTTAATTTCCTAATTTCACAGTTAAGTAAGTTTAGTATTACATGTTGTGTTGGTCTGGCATGATTGACTCCCATAAGGAGCCCCAAATCTCATGTGATCCCTGAATAAATAATGCCAGATTTTAATAATTAAATGTAAAAATTAAACAAGTGGATGTTTTATATGTGACTTCTACAAGATTGCTCAAACCTGAAGAGATCATTGAGTTTTTAACCATAGATTTGAACAAAAAAAATGAATGAATGAGATAATTCCTCCTAATTCAGTCCTAGAGAGATAACAAATGATATCCCCATTTATTAAATAAATAAATAATGAAATCACAAGAGACAATTAAGACCAACAAGGTGGTTCCAGACTCCACTCTTCCTGGAGTAGTAAAAGACAGATTTGAATAATGTAATAATCAGATAGTTAAATCATGTGTCACAATTGAGTCACACAAGGTGGCACCAAACTTCAGGGTTCACAGATTATATAATGAAACAATTTAATAATAGCAATTTTAAATATGTAAGTAGTTGAACTTTTTGTATCATCAATTCCTGGGCAGATATGGGAGACATGATAAACTATGCTGTCATCACGGGTTTTTAGAATTCCATAAGTTAATAATCAGATAAACATACTGTCTTGCCTGGTGAACACTGTCAGCCTGACATCATCCCCAGTGCCTGAATCTCTTTTGGGGTGTTGCAGTACCTGAGATGATGGGCCTATACCTGGCATAGCAGTAGTTGCTAAAATGTTGCTATCAGCTATAAAGATGGCTGCAGGAAAGGCATCACCCGCAGAGCTGAGAGAGAGATGTTCTTTCATGTTCTGAGTCGTCATCCTTTTGCCAGGTCTTGGTGATGGTGCCGACCTCCTAGTGCCACTCCTTCTTCTCATGGTAGATCTCAACCGATGTGAAGATGTGGAGGAAGAGTAGGTATTCAACACCCAGGCCACCGTGCCGGCCTTGGTGAAGTCCTTGTACTTCTCGGAGGGCACCGTGCAACCTTCTGGACTCAATCATCCAACATCCTTAGTAATCTGGGTGATGCATAGATCATTCAGAACCTGCTATTTCCATGTCTACAATCTTCCTAACCATGTCCCTGACAGATATTTGCACCCAAATGATAATTGATGATGTCATTGTCCATCGTTTAAATAATTTAAATAATTAAATAATTAAATAACTGTCACAATAAAGAGGTGATGTAGCATTTTACTGGCAGGGAAGAATGGCCAGTCTCCAGTCATGAAGGACATAATCATCATCAATTGAAACAATGAATCATAAAATGTGATGATATTGCACATTAACAGCCCAAGAGGGAGATTTACAGGACTCTTTATGGAATAGTGGAGTAATGGTTTGCTTAATTATACAAATATTTACATTATCTTGGGTATTAACATGAATTGGCAATTAAAATACTTTTATTATGTAATTAGATGATCTGTGGCACTTGACCCCACAAGGTAGGATGAAATTCCAGGTGTCATGGATGATATAATCATTGTTTTTTATAACTAAATAGTCAAATAATGGATGTCACATAATCCACTTCCCTAAGGTGGCTACAAACCAGACTTGTAAACAATGATGTCATCATTTATTTAAATAATTTAATCACATAATTAATATTTAGATGGTCTAAAATACTTGAGTCCCACATTGTTGAACAATAATCCACTGATCATTGATTATCTAATGTCCTATTTTAATAATTAAATAATACCATAATCAGATGATGAAATGGTCTGCCATAGTCGACACAACTTGTCTCTCACTTGATTCCCAAAAGATTGTGTGAAACTCCCTGCTTCATCCCTTAGTTCTTCACAGAGTTGAATAATAAAATGCTGAAACTACATTGTGTATGCAAGGTTTTAGGTGTCTCATTTTTAATGTTGGACTGCTGCCACAAAAGAGATGAACTGCAATCCAAATATCCCTCAGTCTACTCTAACAAATGGATTATCACCTTCCTGAAGAAAGTTAACAATGGAAAACTCACCTTTTGATGAATAATTGTGAGTCTTATTGTCTTCTAATCCATAGTTGTACTTCTTAGGAGAGATAGCATTCATAGGCAGAAGTCTTTGAACTGTTTCTCCACAAACTATAAAATCTTATATTGGGTAGGCAAACTTCCAGAGATTTGGCTATGACTTGGTTAGGGGAAACAAATGCTCTCATTACAAATTTTAGGAGATAGTTATCTTGGGAGAATATAATCTCCCATAATAACACCTAAAATATCTCCATCTAATATGGTATCTCTTTTGTTGTTCTCTCTTCTTTCCAAAACTCAGTCTTCTTGATGTCTCTTATTCTCCTCTCCCATCTTCTTCTCCTCTTTCTCCTAACTCTTCCTCCTTTTAGCCCATGCTCCCAAATTTTTCTGCAGACCTTGTTCCTTTCCACTACTCTGAGGAGGCAATGATAGGCCTTTTTTTGGGTGAAGTCTGAACTGAGGTGAATCCAGTGGAATGTCCCCATTTACACCCTAGTGCAGTGCTTTTAATGGTGCTACCTAACACTGGCAGGACTGGAACCAGCATCTCTCCACATGCAGCTCAATGTTAATGCTGAGGCTTTACACAAAGTGATGCTCTACAGAATGGCACCTAAGGGGAACTTGTAAACCACACCTCCTCCTAAAAGCAATCCCACCAACTCCTGAATCCTTCCTCCCCATATCATTCCTGGCAAGAAGGAAGAAGCCTTACTTAAAACAACCCTGGCATACCCACAGAGCCTAGATTGTTGCATGGAAACCCTACTGGCTTCTGTATCTATACAAAGAGTTTAAAATATTTGGTAGCCCTGATCCAAACACTGCCCTCAAGTTCTTTGCATTTTCTGCTCATTTAGTCCTGTTACTCAGCCAATCAGAGCTTCAAACATAGCCACCAGTAATAGGGGAGGGTTCTCCCCCAGCTTTATATACAGTGCCTTTGGTACAGAGCATAAAACCAGGTGGAGAAGCTTGGGGTGATGTCTCTTTTACTCCCATTATCTCTCTTTCATCTCCCTCTCTCTCATGATCTCTCTCTCTTGGGTTGCAGATTACATTTGTGATCTGTGAAACATTTGTCACTTATCTTGTGTCTAGTGAACTTAGTAAGACCCAGTTCAACAAAAATCCATTTTGTTTGTTGAAAATAAAGTTTGAAGGCTAAAATCTCCATCAAAATGTTTGCATGATTTTGATTTTCTCTTTCATGAGTTCTTCCCTATCACTTCATATCAAGATGATAAACAAAGGATGTCTGATATGTACAGGGTTAGAGATGCGGACAAGAAAATATATGGAAAGTTCATTGCCAGAACATTCTGTATTTCCTGCTTCAAGAATAACTCAAGGGTCTAACATTCTTGGGAACAAGTGTGATCAGACACAAAATCCATGCACTGGCATCACATAATTGACATTAAACGAACCCTTTAACGAAACATGTTTTCACCTGTGAATATTTAATATTGTGAGTTTCCTACAATATGAATTGCTTTATGTTATGCAAAGGAAATGTGTAGGATTGGAATTAAGGACATCAATCATTTCAATGAGGTTTTCTATGTTGTTAAAGTAATGAGTGTGTTGGGAGCCAGCCTTGAGTCACATAATCTTGCAGAATTACTTACACCTTAAAACGTTAATTGAGCCTTATCTTGCTAAAACAGAAAACTCCTTAGCAAATAGTCTGTTCCACTCACCGCAGGAACTGAGATGCACCATACACCAGGAACTGAGAAAAGCAGATGTTCATGGTCTGATGTTTATGGCCTGGGACAACCAGAGCCCCAGAGTCGGTACAGTTACCCTCCCCAATTGCTCCCCACTTTGCTTTAAAAAATCCTCTTTTTGCCTAATAAACTTAGGCCTTGACAAGCATTGCTTGGTCTTGTTCCTTCTTTCTCTCCCATTATTTTCAGGTTCTAGCCCACCTCAACCCACAAATAACTAGGCCATGCTGGTGGGAGCAATTGATGCTCAACATCCTGCTTGAGGGAGGGCTTTTACAAAAAGGAGTCCCCCAACCCTGAAGAAAGTCGGTAGTGGGCCCAGAGAAGAGTGCAGGACCTGCAGACCTGTGAGCTGCAACAAGGCTATTTGGAATCCGTCCTCAATGCTCATGATCACGCTGATTTCTGGTGAGTTCCCACTCATTCTGTTCAGTAATAATAGGTCAATATTTGTCGAAGGGACTTCAAGGCTTCCTTTCGAGAAACAGGAATTAGACTTTCATATAAAGAGTTAGCAAGTTTCTTTGCTTTTGTTTCTAAAAATTGTCCTTAGGTTATTCTTGAAGGACCAGATATTCACCCCCTGATATGGCAAAATGTGGGTGAGGATCTTAATAGACTACTTAAGGAGGCTCTAAACATTAGGGACTACTGCTGTGGCTAACACCCAGCCAGGTGTATGGAAAAATTGATACAGCCTGTCAGAAACTGCTGAATTTATTGAAATTTGTTCAGATTTTGAATGCTCATAATTTAAGGGTTATCTAAGCAGCCATATTATAAGTGGTTTCAATTAAGGATGTTTTATTTCAACAAAATAATCTTGTTCTAAAGAAATGGAGAGCTGAAAAATGTATGTATGCTATCTATGTATGGTATGACCACAAATGTGGGTGTCTGAAGAGTGATTGTGAATACGTGAATGTGTGAATCCCAACAATAGGTACTACTTGAATTGCTTGGGATATACAAAAAACAAACAAAACAAAAAAAAAAAAAAACAAAAACAAAAAACAAAAAAACAAACAAACAAACAAACCAAAAAAACAGTACACAGAGAGAGAGATATCAGGTCATGTCTTAATTTAAAGGGTTGGAGATCTGCATCTCCCATAACCGTCTTGCAGAGTGAAACAATAGGAAATGGTCAAAGCCAGAATGGCCTGAGAGCCAGAGCAATCTGTATGGATGTCTCAGAAGAGTTTAACAGAGGAGAGAATAAAGAAATCTTCCTAAATTTTGGTGGTTAAAAAAGAAATTGAAAGAATGGAGTTTGATATAAGATTTGAGAAAAGCTATTAAAAGGAGGCCTCTGGAAACTGCAGGCTCTGTTAGGCCCCACCTGGAGATGTGTCAGTGAAAATGCAAATGAGACCTTTTCAGCTATTGAGAAAAAGCCTCTGGGAACTGTGGACCCTGTAGCCCCTCCCCACCCCACCCCACCCCTGCACCTAGAAAGGTGTCAGTGAAAATGCAAATGAGACCAGGTCAGCTAATGAAAGCTTTATAGGTCAAAGTAGAAAGTTTTCAAAAGTATTTGGGACTTATGTTACATCCTAAAGAAATTAGGCCTCAAAGATTAGAAATTAGAAAAGATAGCTTATAATCATTGAATGATTTTCAGAAGTTATTTAGGAAATATTGTAATGGTTGCATCCTTTTTTAAGAAGCACCTACTGGTGATTTGAAACCTCAAAGCAATATCCTGAAAGGAGATAGTGATCCCAATTCACCAAGACAGCTAACAGAAGAGAGTAGACAAGTTCTCTTACAATTGGAGAATGCAATCCAGCATCAGCAGATATGCTGTATTGACTATGCAAGACCATGGGAGGCTTATGTCCTTCCCACACAGCACAGTCAGAATTCTTTCTGTCTTATGGCAAAGTCGACTATTGTTATGGTGGCATTTACCTGTTTCCTCAGTTAAAGTGTTAAATCCTTATTTTAAAGCAGTAGCTTGTATGGTACAAAATGCTGTATTTAGACTAAGAGATATTTTGCCAGATAACTAAGCATAATACATGTTCCCTATACCAAATATTAAGTTAATAGTTATTTCTAAATCGTTACAACCAGCAATTAACAGGCAAAGAATGTTTACTTAGATGGTGAGTAGTTACCTCCCCTTTTCTGAGAGTGGGCTCAGGGGCCAGCCCTGGCACTCCTGATTTAAGGACTTAATTTTCTTTTATCATTAGAAGTTTTCTTTCTCTGTATATATTTAGGGCCTAAGTTTTCAAGCTTTTTATTATTTATAATTTTTGGTCCATCAGGTTTGCTCAGTTTTTGGAAAAATTTGATAATCAGTTCATAGACATTACAATTTGTACTAATACATCCTTTTCTATTCCCTAAAATTGTAAAGAGTAATCCTGTTTTAAAAAATGCTATGTTAGTTTCTCCTGATAGTTGTTCTGATGGAAAAGCAGCTTATGTTATTTATTGATGGGAATAGAATATGTAGTACAGACAGATCCAGCTTAAGCTCAGATAGTTGAGTTACAAGCTATTGCAATCTTTTTTTCAGCTTCTAATGAAAGATTCATCTATACTAATAGTCATTATATTTTCAGAGCTCTTCAAGTTATAGAGACAGTTCCATACATTGAAAGTAATAATCAGGTTAAATTACTGTTTGAGCATAGTGTCATTCATCAAATAAAGGCATATTGCTTTGTGGGTCATATAAGAGCTCATTCAAACCTTCCCGTTCTACTGGTAAAAGTAATGAGTCAGATGACAGTCCCTTTATCTCAGGTAGAATTAGCTCAGCAGTCACATAGCTTTCATCATCAAAATAGTAATAGTATAAGGAAACAGTTTGGTTTAAGTAGAAAGATGCTGAAGGCCATTCAGGTTACTTCCAGCCCTATATCCTGCCTGTACTCTCCCCTAAATTGTGGGGATGGGGCCTCTTGCAAGAGATGGGAGTTGTCCTTATTACCCAAACCCTCACCCAAGGCATTCTGCCAAGAGACAAAGCTCTCCAAATGATATGTAAAATGGGCTGGGACAAACAACAAGTGACAGGTAAGCTGGAGCAAGGAAAGTTTTGCTCTGTGGCCACACTGCCATTAGACACTCAAGGAGATAGAAAATGATTTAGCCATTTTAAGGAGGGTTGCTTTTGCACTGCCAGCCCCCATTCCCATTGCATGGATTTCTGACATCCAATGTGGATGGAACAATGACTCTGAACCGCAGAAAAACTTCTTGTGGCTTCCCATCTAGTTAAAGAACTACTGGAGGCAAGACATGTGATCCCCTCCACCTCTCCCTGAAATTCCCCTATATTTGTGATTGAAAAGGCTTCAGGAACATGCAAGTGATGTGTGCCCACAATATTTACCAGTAACTAATACAGGAGTAAATCCTCAGCCCTGCTTCCTAATCATTTATGCCAAATGGATGTTACTCATATTGCAAAATTTGGCAGATTATAGTATGTTCATTTAACAGTTGATACATATTCAGGCTTCTTAATGGCCACTGCAAAAACTGGAGAAGCCATTAAGCATGTGATAAGTCACTGTTTAAAATGTTTTGCTTACATGGGAGTTCCAAAAAATTATAAAGACAGACAATGGTCCTGGATATACTAATAATGCGTTTCAATGTTTTGTGCCCAATAAAAAATAAATCATATAACAGGCATTTCTTATAATACTCAAGAGCAAAGAATTGTGGAGCATCCTCATAGCTCCTTAAAAATGCAACTTATTAGGAGAAGGGATTCATGTCCCCAGTCTCCACATGATTCTAAATCATGCACTCTTCATTTTAAATTTTTGGAATATGGATACCTATGAGCAATCTGTGACAGACAGATTCTAATATGATGGAACTCAAGAGACATTTACTCAAGTCAAATGGAAAGATCCATGCACGACATTATGGAAAGAACCCAACCCTGTCCTAATATGGGGTTGAGGGGGCTTGGCAAATTTGTGTTTTCTGGCAGGAAGAAGATGAGGCCCAGTGACTGCCAGACTATTTGGTGAGATGTGTGGAACAGAGGAAAACCAGCCCTGAGACCTTGGAAGCATAACTACCCCGCTTCTGGCTCTCTTTCAGGGGTCATTCTCTAGAACAGGCAAGTCTTAAACCTATGGTATTTACAACAAGGAGGAATTTGTGCAGCACTCAAAGAGGAATGTTTCTTTTATGCTGGTAAGAGTGGCTTAGTGAAAGACAGCTTAGATATAGTACAGAAAAGTCTTGAGGAATGTAAAGGATAGTGGGGACAGACCGAGTCCTGGTATAAAAATTGGTTTTCCACCTCCCCTTGGCTTTCTCCCTTGCTTCCTTCTTTCCTGGGACAATTTGTAGGATTATTGCTGACATTTGGGCCTAGGGCATTCCAGAAATTAACTTGATTGATCAAAACTCAAATTATATCCATGATTGAAAAACCTATTTCTTTACACTACCATCAGCTTTTGGTAAAGGAATAGAACTCCGCTGAGGAACCTTTTGAGGATGGTGACAATGCCACTTCTGATCCCCCTAGACAAGGACTTGATTTCACAGGACTTGAACAACAAAGGACCTGGTTCCCTCAAATATGGAGATGTCAATGACAGAAATATCATGGTGTCACAAATCAGATGCAGGCCCTCCTATTTGGCTGTAGGTCCCTCAATGAAGGGAGTAGCAAAGGGCCCTCTCTCAGGATCCCACTCCTCTTGCCTGAGTTTCTTGCCTGATTTTTGACCATGTCCTTGAGTCCCGAAGGTGCATGCACCCTATGTAGCCTAAGTCAGAGGTCCTACCCATTCGTCACATAGTGACAAGCACATCCCCAGGGTATCGATTGTGGGAGCCCACCACATAGCTTAAGACAGACCCTCCAGAAAAAATAATAAAATAGGGGGAGATGTTGGGAGCTGCACTCGAGTCACAGCCAGCCTTGAGTCACATACTCTTGTAGAATTACTTACAACTTAAAACTCTATTTGAGCCTTATCTTGGTAAAACAGAAAATTGCTTAACAAGCAGTCTGTTCCACTCACCCCAGGAACTGAGATGAACCAGACTACAGGAACTGAGATAAGCAGACGTTTATGGTCTGATATTTATAACCTGGGATAATTACCAGAGCCCCAGATTCGGAACAGTTGCCCTTCCCCAATACCTCCCAGCTTTGCTTTAAAAACTCCTCTTTCTGGATCTAATGGGCACCCACACTGATAACTGGGAAGCCAGTATGGGACTGACACAGGCCCCCCCTGAATATGGGTCTCAACCAGAAGGACGGAGCAGTCTAAGTGACCTCAGACAATGGAGCCAGGATGTATCTCTGGTGCACAAAAGGACTTTGCGAACATATCCCCCATGGAGGGATAACTGCCTTAATCTAGAGACAGGAGAGAAGCCCTAGTCCCTACTTCACATGACCTGTTAGATCTACATGAACCAAATGTGTGGGATTCCCCTACATATGGAATTGGAATGGAGGGATAGGAGGAGAGGGTGGTTAGAGTGCATGTGAGAGGGCAGAGAGGGTAAAAGAGAGGGGAGGAGGGAGGGAGGGATGGAAGGAGGGAGGGAGAGGGAACTGGGATCAACATGTAAAATAATAAATTAAATTCCCCAAAAAAAAAAATGCTTTGACTCCAATATTTAAGTTGAAGAACAAGTTACTGGGGAAAAGGATTTCTATTTTTGTTTCCACAGAAAATGAAAAGATGTGGATTCCTTCCAGACTAATGTGGTTTGATCAAGCCAGACCACCTAAAAAGAGTACTTAGGTGATCCTACTTTCAAAACAGCTGGATAAAGCAGCCTTCCAGTCTGCAGCCAGGATTTCTGAATCTTCTTCGAATCCCCCATGACAGCGCCCCTTACCAGCAGAAAGAAGTTTGGAAAGAACAACGCCCAAATTCACAAACATTGCCTATAAATGGTTGTTTTCATTTAAATGGACTTGGTTATATAAAATAAATAAAAAAAAAAAATAAGACAAAGGACACACACAAAAAGAGAAATTCTTAACAAACAAGTGAGACAATGTATGATAAAAAGATTTATGTATAGGAAGAGTTTGAAGAAGATATGAGCAGATGGAAAGATTTCCAATACTCATGATCAATAGCATTAAGCCAGTCAAAAGGACATCACACTAACAACAATTTACAATTCACCACAATACCCATAAAAATTACATCACACTTCATCAAATACTTATAAAGTAGAGTTTGAAACTTCATATGAATAACAAAAAAAATATAGGTAAAACAACAGTTAAGGAATACCATGGCACTGCCAGGGAAACAGACATGTTCAACAATGGAATGGAATTAAAGACTCTAGCATCAATCAAAACACAGGTGCACACTTGATTTCTGATAAGGAAATTAAGAAATACAAAATGGGAAACAAAACACAGCACCTTCAACAAATTGTACCAGTGAAACTGAATTTTTGCATGAAGAATTGAAATAGATTCATATAGATCCCCCTGCACAACACTCAAGTCAAGCGTGTGAAAGTCCCCAACATAAAATCAGACACACTGAAGCAGAAACAAGACCAAGTGGGGAAAAGCCTTGAATACATTGGCACAGGGGACAACTTTCTGAATAGAAAAACAATTAATAAATGGGACACCATGAAACTGCAAGGATCATGTAAGACCAAGGACACTCTATCAGGCAAAAGGTCAGCTTAAGAAATGGGGGAAAATTTTTAACAACTCCACATCCAGTAGAGGTGAAATAAAGAACTAAAAAATTCTAAACGTTGTATGCTGTGAAAAATGTTTTCTGTATAATATGAATTTGTTTTACTCTCAGTCGTTAAAACCGAGCTCAAAATACTATTGCAGGGCATGAAGAGATTGGTGGCGGGACCAAACTAGGATAATTCATGAAAAAAGGGTGGAGTCAGTGAAGTCATGGACCAGACAAAAAGGTAGCAAGAGAAGATGAACAGGCTAATGTCATGAACCCTGAGCATCACATAAACTAATAGAAATGGGTTAATTTAAGTTAGAAGAGCTAGTTGGTAATAAGCTAGAGCCATGTATAATTGATATAAGCCTCAGTGTCTTTATTGGAGAGCTGCAGTTAGAACAAAACACCTGCCTACATTAAAAAATCTAAATAATCCAAATAAAAAATGGCATATGTATGTAAGCCAAGATTTCTGAGCAGATATATGACAAGTAGCTAAGAAACAGTTAAAGGAATGTTTGACACAATTAGCTATCAGAGAATTCCAAATGAAAACTACTTTTTGATTCCATCTTACAACTTTGAGAATGGTAAATATTAAACATGTAAGTGACAGCTCATGCTGGTAAGGAAGGTAAGCAAGGACAACAAGCCTCCACTCCTTTTAAAAGTGCAATTTAATACAGCCTTTAAGGAAATAAGTATCATCATTCTTCAGAAACCTGAGAGTATATTTATGTCAATGTCCAGCTGTACCACCCTTAGTCATAAACCCAAAAGATGCTCCCTTCTACCACAATGAACACCAAGGTTTTATCCATTATAACCATAAACTGGAAACAACCAAGTATTCCCTTAACTGGAGAACTGATTTTAAAAGAAATGGGGTACATTTTCACAATATGATATATACTCAACTGTAAAAGCTCTGGCATTAAAAAAAAATGATTGCCTCATTTCTCAGTGCTAATGTCAACTACCACAAAAGCAGGGAATCTGAACTCCTCCTTACCCCTCCCTTTTTGTTTTATTACCACCACTGCCTTACAGTTGGTAAGTGAACACCATTCATACACAGGTCCATCTTCATGGGTAAGTCCACCATAAATGCTGGAGGGATTGGAAGTAGCAGGTTCACTGTGGTATTTTTTCTTTTCACACAATACTCAATGTCCTGCCTGGACGCAATGCAAACTGTCTTCCCAGGATTAAGCAGCTGTATAAAATTACAAACAACTCCTCAATTAAATAGTGTGAGGCAAGCCTGAGCCCTAGGACTCATTAATCTAAACAACTGGTTCCCAAGTTTCCTAATGCTGTGTCACTGTAACACAGTTAGTTCTTCCTGTTCTGGCAACCTAACAACTATAAAATAGCTGTCACTACTACCTCATTACTATAATTTTGTTACTATTATGAATCATAAACATCTGTGTTTTCTGACTCTAAACATCAATACAGGAGATCACCCTAATTGGAAACTGAACACCGAGTAGGGAAAGCTTCCCTCCCTACATTGCACACACAGCAATTCTGTGTTGTCATTCACATGGAAGGAATGAATACATGTGGGAAAATAACCCAGAAAGCCACTCAACCTACACCATCATGCCCTTCTTTTAATGGAGACCCATGAATCTCACTGCCTTAAGCTGCAAGTTGTGATCTCACCATTGCCTAGAGTATTTTTCCCTGAAGTGTATACAGTGCACTGTTTTTCTTCTTAGGTTCTGAAACAAGAAGCCATGCTCCACATGAAAATCCTTTATGATTTTTTTTTCTTTTTTTGGTCAGGGCCTTGGACACAGCCTTATGTTGTATAGACTGGTAATTTTAGAACTCTGCGATGCTACAGACTAGCAATCCAAGAATTAAGGTTGTTTAGTCAAGAAGATAATGAGGGCAATGACTTGTTATGCTACAGACAGGGTTCAAGTGACATCAATCAACAAACCTGGCCTTTCCTCACATCCGTTTTTCAGAAAACCTCGAGATATACTGTTCTAGAATAAATTAAACTTTAACTTACAACAGGATTTATTGTTTGGTTCAACCCTGTTATGAACCTTGAACAGCACTTTAGAGGACTGTTCTTTGATGTTCAGTTGGCATTTCACTGGTTGTAAAATCAGGATTTTCTCTTTCATTATGGAAATGCAGCTCAAATGCTTTTAATCCTGATGAAAAAAAACATTTACATCTTAACATATCAATTTCTAACAGGTGTGGTTAGCATATAGGTCAAATAATTCTGGGCTATTCAGGAAGCAGCCCTAATTTATCTAAATTATACTTTATGTGACTTAATGTCTCTCTCCTAAGATATGGTATGTTTTTATGTCATCTGTTATACTCTCTACAAAACACTTTAGTAGTGGATTACTGCTGTCCATATGAGATACAATTTACAAGCTCAATACAATTAACTCCAGATAAATCCTGAACCTAAATGTTAAATATTAAAAGTTCAGAACTTCTGGAACATACTAGAGAGATGAGCTCTCTCTGAATTGGGCACATATGTCTTCCATGCTGACAATCCAGCACAACAGTTATCAGCAATTCAAAGGAATGTCAAAATCAGGCATATTCTATTCACAGTCTGGATCAAGATGCTCTGCCATTACACTATGAACAGGCAAATTCCACAGTGTGATGTGATCAAAGTCTGTTCCCCTGCCCAATGGAATTGCAAGGAAGAAAAAGGACAAGCAGATATAGGATGCACATCACTAGGCAAGAAGCAAGCACAACCAGTTTCTGGCTGCTGGTTTCTACCCAGTTGGGGAAGGAACAGCTCCCCCGGGCTCAGCATCAGCTGCTGCAATTCTCAATCTAGGAACATTGGAATCACACACACCTTTCCAAGCCACTCCTTCCCTTCTGGGACAGTGGGTCCTATATTACCATGGGAGGTTTTGGGCTTTCAAGCACTCAACCCACAGTAGAGCCCAAAGAAAAGTGCACACAAAACATTAGAATTCCTCACAAGTGGAACTAAAGCAGAACTCTGGCTCCTAGAAGAATCCTCCCTTCAGTTAAACAGATCTTCCTGAGTCTCTGATTGGCTAAGTAGACATGAGTGACAGGATATGGTGAGTAGAAAGTACAAGATAGCATGTTTCAAAGTCCTGTCTTTCATGTGAAAAGAGATTTATCCAAGATTGATTGCAGAATTGTGCCACATCCAAGAGCAAGTCCCTTGATAATGTGACCAATGGATTTGGTAATTAAAGGAATTATAAAAATGATGAAGGAGGCTAATCAGAAAAATAATCCACAAGAGGAATACAGTGTAACTCAAGAACTTAGTGAACAAAATCAACAGGGCATTTAGGACTGACAACCACAATCCCAATCTTGGAAATTCATGAAATTACTAAAGCTACCACCTTCTGGATAATTTCCAGTTGCATGGTAAATCCAGCAACTGATTGCCTACCATTTCCTGCTATAGTGTACACAAGAAAGTATTCCTCCTATTTGGATTTAAATGCAGGAGACATGCTCCACAAGAATTCCTTTACTGGTAATTGTAATTGCTAGTTGACTACAGGACTCAAAATTGTAATTTGAAAACTCAGAGGTGGTACAGCCAATTAATTTAAAGTTTAAATTTGCAAATTAAGACTAAGTAACTTCATTGACCTAGAAAACATAAAGCTAGGAACCAAAGACATCTGCATCAACAAAAGAGTGCTGTCTCAGAAACATTTTCTGTAATTGTAGAGATATAACTGTTATAGCCTTAATATGTCTTCCTAGGAAGAATTCACTCCACATATTTAAATGATTAATGAACCCAAGTATCTTTAAGAACGAGCTAATCTCCAAGAGGTGATGTTGTGGAAATTTATTTAAGTTATATTAATTTTCTTATGCCATGGAACATATATTAAATGATGATGGGAAAGACGATTTACATTCTTTACTGTGGAGTTAGTTTAGCTCTGTGAAGCTGTGGTAATTTGCATGTGTAGAGCACCTGATGGACTAATAAAGTACTGACTGACCAATAGCAAGGCAGAGGAAAGGATAGGCAGGGCTGGAAGGCAGAGGGAATAAATATGAGAAGTTCAGCAGGGGACATGAAGGAGTAAGAAAAGCAAGGCACATCCACATAGTCTAAAACAGAGCAAGAGTTTAAGTAAGATACACAGAAGTAAGGAATGGAAAAATCCCAGAGGCTAAAGGTAGATGGGGAAATTTAAAGATAAGAAAAACTAGCTAGAAACAAGCCACGTTAAGGAAGGGCAGGTATTCACAAATAAGAATATGCCTCTGTGTGTGATTTATTTGGCAGCAGGGTGGGGAAGATGCCCAAAAGACCAAGTTGAAAATATCTACAAGAAGAAGACAATCTAGAACAGATTTTCCATCCCATGCACGATACTATACTTAAGTCTATTTTAGGAACAGGCCCAAGCACATACTTCAAGCAATTTAAATAGGGACAGCAGAATGCAAGTGCAGCCACTAAGACAGATGAAGACTTACACAGAAAAATCTATCTCTTGGACCATAAATTATAACATACAGTATAAAATTTCTCAATATTTTTTAAAGATGTATCAGAGTCTATGAATCTCACACATTCAAAGGACAGAAGACACAAATACAGAAAACATCAAGGACAATTCACACATCTGCACCCTGGACTCTGTTCTTAGACAACCAGTCCTTGTGAGCTATTTCAACCTCAGAATATGGCTAAGTTTAACCTCTGAACATGATGCCTCACAGGAAGGTCACGTTTGCTTCCATGCAGGACCAGGAGTTAATCTTAACTAGGTCTACCTGATGTCTATGACAGGGCTGTGACACGATTGTAGAGAATTCCATTTTTAATTTTTTTTTATTTAATGTATATGGCTGTTTTCCTCCAGCCACCTGGGCACAGTACCTGCAAAGGCTGGGATAGGGGAGCATCTCCCTTGAAACTCAAGTTACAGAAGATGGCTATATGTTATGGTTTCTGGAAATGGTACTTGTGTCCTTTGGAATAACAACGAGTGCTTTTGAGTACTAAGCTATATTTCTAGTCATCTTCATTATTTAAAATGTATTCTCATAACTTTTATTTAAAATGTATTATAACAATTTACAGCTTCCCGACTTTTCTCCAACCCTTCCCATATGCTTCCCTTTAAATTCCTTTCTTGTTAAGCACTTCTGAATATGGATGCCCAAACATACAAATAAAACCAATACAGTCCACTTCTCTTGGTTATGTATATATCATTTTAGGACTGAACATGTGGTTTTGCATATGCAATTAGGGAGCTCAGTTTTGCCTGTGGATAATTCTTCCAAATTCAGGGAAATTCCTCTCTCTGAGCACTATGCATCTGGACACAAAAATGATCTGGGCTACCTTAGTCAGGAAACATTAACAAGAATAAGTAGATGGGTGGTAAATATCCTAGCTAACAATTGCTGGTGACAATGCCCTGAATTCCTAGAGGTTTGGGGAAGATTATGGACACTGTTCTGAACGAAGAATATCCCCTATTTGTTCTTTGGTCTTCCCACCATATCCCATGGACAATTTTTATCTTCGATGACTTTGAAATCCTGAAACACACACCTACACTTTCTAAGTACAATTATCACAGGCCACTGCCACCATGCGTGGATAAGGTGGATTCAGCTTTCTATAATGATACATTCATTTATATCTGTCAGCCTGGGTTTCACCATGTGCAGAATAAGGCAGTATTTTTCCCTGGATCTTTGATGAGTTAAAACAGACTCAATGGTGAGGAAGATAATATTTCTCATATTTGAAAATCAGTTGACTTTGATGCAAAAAGATATATTTTCTGAGAAATTTCTTCTGTTTCTTGGCTGACCACCAGGCACTGTGTCCTGGATACCCGAACTGGCAAGGGTCAGTCTCTCATCCTCAGTAAGCCAATTAATTGAATCAACTTATCTAGTGACAGGCATTCTGTTGTCATGATTGACAGATCTCTCTGATATCCTAGGAAATCTTCATCTATATTGGTGTGTTCTGGGCCAGGTAGGGAGTCATAGTAACATTATTCTTAAAAAGAAGAGAAAAAATAATACAAAAAGGAAAATGACAAAATAATAAAATCTTAAATCATATTTATTTTGTTTGACTAAATTGGAAAAATAAAGAAAATATATGTTTAATAATGCACCTAAGAGGTCCAAACAGACTTTGAAAGAAGGCAAATATATGCAAAACTAAATAATATAAATAAGCCAAATAGTGAATATTCCCATATTTAAAACCCTCCCACATTGTCAGTTCCTGAGTCTTGAGTCTTTTACACAATGAGGTTCCTGAGGAAATTAAAATTTCATATTTCCTGTGTTTCACAAGTTGCAGACCAAAATAGATCCCATAAAGTTGTTATCCAGTCTACAGACAAATGCCATTGTCTGAAAACCTGCAGTTACATTACAGACACACATATATAACAGATATTTTTGCTTTGATTTCAGTAAATTTCTTTTTCTTTTTTTTATTTTTTGAAGGTTTTATTTCCTTTATTTATAGACTTTAGTGAAGAAAGTAAAATAAACTTGGGCTCTGAGGACAGATGACATTTACATTATGATTTCTGTTTTAGTCATGTGATGGCTTCACCTGCTGGCTAACTAACAGTCTATGGTAATTCAGGATAAGCAAAGTACATATTCTGTTCTCTATAAATGCAGGGTGTGAGGCACTAGAAAAGATACGTTTAAAGTGCCAGAGACATCTTTATTAAATTTGAAATGCTTTTTAATAGGGTTTGAGCCAAGTCAAATCACTGAACAATGCTATTTTAATTTAAAATTCCTTTAAAGTTTGAATTAAAAAATTCATTACACTATGGATAAGACAATACATTAACCCCCAAAATTCCTCTTAAAATTGAATAAATCTTTCTGTACTAGATAACTTAAGAGAAATTGTTGGATATATTTGTAATAATGATCATTTCTAACTTGAGTTAACAAATTGATTTACAATGAATGTTATTGTCAATCATACTTTGTTTGGAATGATCTAAACTTTTTTTCCTGCAGTTCATCTTTCTTCAATGAATAAAAATCAAACTCATTAAATGTTTTGTTTTTATTCTGTGTCTGTTGTTGAACAAACTATGGCTATATACTGTAGCAATGGTGATTCATAGTGCAAATGTCCTTGTTTCTATTTTTTTATAACTTATTACCTCCCCCTCAGTAAAACTTTAAACAATTGAAGAAAATTTTACTTCTTTAAAAGTAACAAATTATACTGGCCATACTGGAAGAGCAGGTGTTGTCTATAGAGACTGTGACTTCATGTTGTATTATTTGGAGAGAAGCAAATTCTGCCTTAGAACATTGGGAGTTGTTCATTTCTTTCACCAGTTGGATTTTAGTGAACTGAGGAACTGAAAATCCTAGAACTCTGGCTCAACTCTAAGTAACTGACTCCAACACTTTTTAGCTTACTAGGTAACTGGCTGAAGCCTTTTTCCTGAGACAGAGAAACACAGGCATAGATGTGTCTAAATACATACACCTGCAAGCTGAAATTTTATAGTAGGCAAAGTTTATACAAACTCAGCTTTCTGAGCATTTGTAGCACCCTCTCCAAGTAATGACTGATCAAGTGTCCTCTTTTGTGTCTTTCACCCTATTTGTACAAGTACCACTGTTAAACATTAATTGCTTGGAGTGGTTACTTTTAATCTTAATATGTGATGATCCATGTTCCTTTTCTGATTTTAAAAGCCAAGGCAGCCCCTTCCTCCATTCTGCTGGCCTGGCCTAATTGTATTCTGTGTCATCCTCTCTGTGTATCCATATGTAGTGGACCTCTCTCTCTCTCTCTCTCTCTCTCTCTCTCTCTCTCTCTCTCTCTCTCTCTCTGTGTGTGTGTGTGTGTGTGTGTGTTTAGGCCAGGACTATCATCTTGTTTTCCTAAAACATGCTACCCTGTGAATGGGGTGTGTGTAGGGAAGGGGGTACATGTGGAAGTGAGGGGAGAGCTATGAGGAGTCAATCTCTCCTCTCATCTTTACAGGAGTTCTGGAAATCTAACTCAAGCTGTCAGGAATATATGTCAAGCGTTTTTACTCATGGAGATGTCTTGTCTGCCCCTTAATTATTTTTCATCTATCTATCATCTATCTATCTATCTATCTATCTATCTATCTATCTATCATCTCCTATCATTTATCTGTCTATAATCATCAATTATCTATCTATGTACCTATGCATGCATGTATGTATCTATCTATTTATCTATCAATCAATCATCTAATGTCTATCATCTAACTCACTAAACACATAGCCTCAAAAATAAACAACCAGCCTAGAAGCACTGGCTGGCTGGCCAACAGGCCCCAAACATCTCTACCTACCAAGTGTAGGATTACACATGTGCAATACTGTCCCTGAGTTTCAGTGTGACTGCATAAAAGGGATTGTACTTAGATCCACATGCTTCTACAACAAGACATTTACTGACTGATCTGTCTGCCTAAGTTCATATTCCAGTTTTAATTTTTAGCTTTTAAGCACTTTTGCTGTAACTTAGTATTTGGACATCTTTACTGACTAGTCCTTCGGGTTCTGACAGGCTATGTGCACAGCTACAGCCACTAAGAGCACTACATGTGCACATTCACTATGTTCCCTTTTTAAAGGGTCCTGCCCACCTATCTCTTTCTCACTCTGTTCCTCTCTCTCTCTTTCTGTTTCTCTGCCTGTCCCTCTGTCCACCTTCCTTCATCCACCTTTCTGTACTATTGCACCTGTCCGAGAGGCCAGTCTCTCCCCGTCCCTTCTGCCATTTCCCATTCCCTTTCCCCTAATTAAAAGAAAAACAAACAAACAAAAAAAAAAAACCCTCCACATGAGCTTTTTCTTTTTTTAATTTTTATTTTACATGTCAATCCAAGTTTTCTTTCCCTTACTTCCTCCCTCCCTCCCGCCCTCTCTCCCTCCATCTTTACCTCTCTCCCCCCTTACATGCACCCAAATCAACCTCCCCTCCCATACCCCTCAGTCCACAAGTAGGGTGATATTGCGGTAAATAAGGATCAGGATAAACAAATAGGGCGAATAGATGTTTATTCAGGGAGAAATAATTTACAACCTAGACAGATGAACACCAGGAAATTCAACCCGATCCTCTCCTGTCTGAGTCACGCCAGAAAGAGAGTGCCTTCCTGGCCCCCTCTGACCTCCTTCCACAGGTCCCTTCCGCCCAAGGCTCCACCCCCCAAATGGGCGTGGTCAGTGCCACAGAAGGACTATCTCACTACAGGGTGATGCCATCTATGAGGGGTCATCTAAATCTGTCAAGTCATTTGAAGTGGGGAAAAGGTCTTCTCTCCTGTTTCTAGGTTAAAGGAGTATCCCTCCATGGGGCATGTGCCCACAAGGTCATTTTGTGACCAGGAATACATCCTGGATCCACTGACTGAAATTCCTTAGACTGCTCAGGCCTTCTAGCTGGGACCTATATTCAGGGGGTTCTGACTCAGTCCCATGCTGTATTCCCAGCTAACAGTCTGGGGGGCCTGTTAGTTCCTCCTTGTTCAGGTCAGCTGTCTCTATTGTTTCTGCAAACTGGTCTTGTCCTGTCTCTTTGCATCTGCATTGTTTTTCAACTCAGAGTTTAGTTGTGGGTGTTTGCTTGTTTCCATAAGTTACTAGATGAGGGCGCTATGATGGTGGATAAGTTAGTCATCAATTTCTCTATCAGGCAAGGGCATTTATGGTAGCCTTTAAACTGTTGATCAAATTGTTAGTTGGGGTTAGTCTCGTAGTTCTCTGGATAATTCTTTAAGTTCGATTTTCTCGTCAATACTATAATGGCTCCCTATTTTATGTTCTCTCTCTCCCTCTCTTTCTGTCTTCTATTCCTCTACTGACTCAATCATTATATTCCTCTACCCTTACATTATATAGAATCTGTTTGTGATCCTCATTTGAAGGAAGTACTTCAAGATGAAGGGGCCCATGGAAAAATCATGGGGACATGAAGAACATGGAATTTCAAATAATAATTACTTATGTACATATTAATAGCACATGAATCAGTGTTGTGAAATAATGGTGTGTAGTACATTGGTGCCATTGCTGCTTGACAAATATCCAGCATTTCAACATGGCAGACCAACCAAAGAGCTGCAGCACCTGCAGAGGAAGGCAGAACTCTATAAACTTCAAGTTTGACTTGCAGAGTAAGTGCAGAGAGGAACCCTATTGTGGAAAAGGTGATGAGATCCACCTTTAGCTGCTTGGTGGCAGTGCACACGTTTAGGCCAAAACTCATGAGGCTGAGGCTGTTTGATTTTCATAATTTGAGGACAGCCAGGTCTACTGAATGAGTTCCCGGGCTACACAGATAAACCCTATCTTGAAAACAGCAATGCAAATTTACACAAATCAAGAAAGAATCAGATGCACCTTTAATATGCATCACATCATCTGGTGTTAGACTGCATATGTAAAGGAGGAAGCTCTCTCTTTGGCTACTTCCCCTAATTCTGGCTAACAAATTCATTCCTATCCTAGCATTATAGCCAGATTCTTTGCAAAATTTAGTATATATTGAAGACAAATTGAGACAATTACTGTACTCTTAAGATTTCACATGGTAGGCAGGCATTGCTGGACTACTTGAGAAACAACTTTTGAGATATTCTAGAACGTCTGCTTTCTACATACATGGAGAGATTAATCCTACCAGTCCTGTATATGTAGAGAAGCTTGAATCCTTGAATAATGCAGATTGTTTAAAACTGCTCACTGAGTAAAATGTGCTGGCTAACAGTAGTGTTCATAAACAAAAATCTCCCTAGCTCCATTCCTCTCTAAATTTTCAACTTTCCATGAAGAATGCTCTTTTTATAATTTTGTATTTGTCAAGCGGTTTTTCTGAGGTTCATGAATAAAAGTCCTACAGTTATAGAGCAATAATCAAGCTTTCTTATGAGAGAAAGTCAAATTATCATCTTTTGGAAGTGGTTCATGCTTTTATTTCCTGATAGTTGGAAGTTCCTGTACAACCAGGCCAATAACACCTCATGCTGCACACTGCTCAGTGGGTGATGGGTCCCCATGGGTACCAAAACTCGATGACCAGGTCAGGAGTGGCTTTGGCCTGACAGACAGACACAAACACACTGGAGGAGGTTTGCACCTGCTGCGATTTTTCATTTAGAGTATTAGGTTTTTAGACAGAAATTACAAGGAACACATTTTGGTCACAATTTACAGACATATTATAAAATGCCAGTAATTCTTTTGAAGCATGAGATCAAAAAACACTTATTCTGACCTACCTGTGGTCAGTGCACCAGAGATTTGGTTTACTGAGTTTAGATAAAAGTCATTGTCTCTGATCAGTGAACTGTTAACAGCATTGAAAAGAACATTTGCATTGCTTTATTAATTTTAGAGGATAGTCCTAAATTTTTTTATTTTATTATTTTATTTTATATAACAAATTCCAATTAAATTAAAACAAACATTTATACACAATATTTGGGAATTTGGGCGTCATTCGTTCCAAACTACTTCTGGCTGGTAAGGGGCGCTGTCAAGGGGATTAGAAGAAGATTCAGAAATCCTGGCTGCAGACTGGAAGGCTGCTTTGTCCAGCCGTTTTGAATGTAGGATCAACTTGTACTCTGATTCAGGCAGTCTGGCGTGATTAAACGACATTAGTCTGGAAGAAATCCACATCTTTTCATTTTCTGTGGAAACAAAAATAGAAATCCTTTTCCCCAGTAACTTGTCCTTCAAATTAAATTTTGGAGTCAAAGCATTTTTTTAATTTAATTTATTATTTTACATGTCGATCCCAGTTCCCTCTCCCTCCCTCCTTCCATCCCTCCACTCCAATTCCATATGTAGGGGAATCCCACACAGTTGGGGTCATGTAGATCTGACAGGTCATGTGAAGTAGGGACTAAGGCTTCTCTCCTGTCTCTAGATTAAGGCAGTTATCCCTCCATGGGGGATATGTTCGCAAAGTCCTTTTGTGCACCAGAGATACATCCTGGCTCCACTGTCTGAGGTTACTTAGACTGCTCAGTCCTTCTGGCTGAGATCCATATTCAGGGGGGCCTGAGTCAGTCCCATGCTGGCATCCCAGCTGTCAGTCTAATGTCCTTTAGCTTATCCTTGTTCAGGTAAGCTGTCTGTATGTGTTTCTGCTGCATGGTCTTGTTCTCTCCATCTGCATCTGGGTTCAAGTTTGACTCAGTGTTTATGTATGGGTGTTTGATCCTGTTTTCAACAGGCATTAGTTGAGGGCTCCAGGGAGAAGTTAGTTGTTGATCTCACTCTCCGTTAAGGGCAATTATAATAGCTTTTCAAAGGAAGATCAAAGAGGAAACAGAGAGACGGAGAGAGAGACAGAGAGAGAGAACATAAAAGAAGGAGCCAATATTGGTTTGAAGATAAAATTGAACACAAAGAATGGTCTAGAGAACTACAAGACTGCTCCCAACTAACAATCTGAGCTTCCGTGGAGGAGCTGACTAAAGTGTGACAGATGATCTAACTATCTGATTATTTCATTATTCAAATATGTCTTTTTCTACTCCAGGAAGAGTGGAGTCTGGATCCACCTTGTTGGTGTTAAATTGACTCTTGTGATTTCCTTCTTTCTTTCTTCCTTCCTTTCTTTCTCAATTTCTTTCTTTAAATCAATGTTGATATCAATTTGTAATCTCTCTAGGGGTGAATTATGAGAAATTATCTCTTTCTTCATTCATTTTTTTTTGTTCTGCTCTATGATTAAGGTCTCAATGACCCTTCAGTATGGAGCAATCTTTTAGGCTTCATGGATAAAACACCACCCACTTGTTTAATGTTTATTCATTTAATTATGAGCATCTGTCATTATGTATTCAGTGATCCCTGGAGTTTGGGCCTCCTTGCACTTCCTTAGCTGTTAAACTAGGAAATTGAATGATAATTCATCATTTAATTAACGAATTTAAAATACAGGTGATGTTATGGAACATAAGTCCCTTTTGGAGTCAGATTTTTGGAGTTGATGTAACATCATCTCATTACTTCATCATTTAGCTATATAAATAGATCTTTACATCAGCGATAGGTTTAGGACTTTGGTGTCACTTTGTCAGTGTTAATATAAAATGCACACTAAGTAACTATCAATTTAATTTTTTAAACACATCATTATTCCAGGAAGAGATCAGTCTGACTACTTCATGTGGGATTTACGTATGCCCCACCATGTCATTATTTAATCATTTTTCATTGTTACATTAATTATTTAAATCGATGAAGAAGTTGTTATTCTTGACTGGGGTCTGGCCATTCTTCCACGGAGTTAATCGTGTAGCATTATTTAATTATCTAAGTACTACTTCCTTGATAATCACTGGAGTTTGTTTCCATCTTATGAACGTTAAGTAAGCAGGGCTATCAATTCATTAACGTATTTGTTTGCGTAAGTAATGATGGTGTCATCCGTCATTTGGCTGCTGTGGGATTGACACAGCAGGAGATCGGAACCAGAAACAGTGCCCAGAGAATGGGGGACACTGCCTTATACAGTGACTACTGATTATGCAATAGTAGATTTTTAACAATCGAATGATTACACGATTTTTAAAAAACTGTACTGTTTCGCATCATCAGTTTCTGACAGGTTGCAACAGAACTGACCCATGAAGGACACAATGAACACCGATTTTAAAAATGCAATAACAGAATAATCTCCTGATCAGGGAATCTCATCTAATGAACTCTGTCAGGCTTACATGACATACCACCAACAATAAATTACTCTAAATAACCATAATAGAAAGCAGTGTACAGGACTTAATAGAGAACTGTCAATTGAGGAATCAAAATGACTAAAAGAAACAGAAGACACTGCTTAAAATCCTTAGTTATCATCCCAATGGAAATCTAAACAACACTGAAAAACCATAGCATCAAGCTCCTCTAAAGGTCAGAGAATGAAGAGGAGCTTATTTTATTTACAATAAAGAGAATAGGTTTATGGTAGAGGCGAATAGATGTATTGTTTCCATTCTAGAAATTAGAAAATTGAAGCATAGAATACAGGTTTAAAATACACATCATTGTACTTGAATGTCATAAGATGCTTTTGTTGTCATGCTTATGTCACAATAGGCATGTTGTAGCTTGAAAGACCGGTAAACATGTGTAAGTCAAAAGAAAGAGCCCTGCTTTGTTTTTGTGAGAAACTGGCTGTGTCCCGTTAATGCTTTCCTGGCCCTTGGCCTCCAGTCAGGACCTCTGCAGCCACTTTTTCTAAGGCTTTTCTTTTCCCTCCTGTGTTTGGTTGTGAACTTATTTTGATTGAGGATTTACTTGTCACCCCATGTTGACATGTCAAGTTATTGCATTAAGGAAAACCTAGGAGAAAGCAAACAAGCAAGTGTATTCCGACAGGTCACAGATGTCCTACTCAGATTTCAAAGAAAAGCAGGGGAGCAGACTTAGGGTGGAGAATGGGGAACAGATATGTTCAGGGGGAGGGAGGGGATTTCTTGGCATTTGGGCCTCAGTGAGATGCTAGATGTGGGTGTTTTGCTCAGGTAAGGGTAGCTCCTGAGACTTGTGGGGAGATTCTGGTCCCACTGCTATCTCCTGGAAAACCTGTGGACTTGTGCTAACACTCTGATTCTCTGATTATAAATGACTGTAACAACAAAGAGAATAACTCTGCTCTGAGAACTGTTGCCACAGTGTCTCTAGGGGACAGGTTTGCTTTGGTCTGTAAATTCCCCAAAGGCAAGCTGAGACTATGTAAATTAAAGAAGTTGAGCCAGTGACAACCAACTCTGTGGTTTTATTTGACTTTCCAAAGCACATGTCCATCAACATGTCCCGGGCAGCACATGATTAAAGCGAAGCAACAGTCACCGTGTGCTATGTTTTAATTGCTGTAGTGTGTGCTGGTGTGAGGAATTGGAGCTACTGGGTGTACTTTTTTTTTAACCTTACAGCTATTTTCTTTGATTCATCAGAGTTTTATTTTAAGCCAGAATCACACAGTGTAGCAAAGTCTAGCCTCAAACTCACTATCCTCTTGTCTCAGCCTTCTAGAATAACAGGCTTGTACTATCATGCACAGCTTTGCCGGAATTTCTAAGAACACAAAATAGGAGCCAATAGGCATTCTGAGCTGAGCTGAGCTTTCCCCCTTGGAAAAGTCATTTTCTTTGGCTCCCACTTTACTCAGCTATAAAATGAGGAACTTAAGCTAGGGAGTCTTCCACTTCTGAGTTTGACTATTCCAATGGCTTGGGGTTTTTGTTTGTTTGTTTGGTTGGTTGGTTTTTGGTTTTGGGGTTTTTTGTTTGTTTGGTTGGTTGTTTGGTTGGTTGGTTGGTTGGTTTTGTTTTTCCTGTCTTAGAATTAGTTTTGAAGATTTTTATATTTTATTTTCATTTTATGTGTATGGGTGTTTTGCCTGTGTACATATTTGTGTACCACATGCATGTCTGGTGCCTGAGGAGGCCAGGAGAAGGTGTCAGATCCCTGAGGAACAGGAATAGCCGCCATTTGGGTGCTGGGAATTTGGGTGCTTTGGAAGAGCAGTCAAGGCTCTTAACTGCTGGGCCATCCCTCCAGTCCCTTGAATGCATTTTTTTAATCAAATTTTGAGCAAAGATATATTCCACGTGCTCCTCTGGTTATCATGGTGTTAGGTTGTCTTGATGCCATGCTACCCTGTAGAATTCTAGAATGACTTCAGCTGGTCAGAGTACTCAATATCCAGTCAGCTTTTGTTGTTAGTTTTCTTAAGTAGTGATACTGTTAGGAGAATGTAAATGCTCTTCTAAAATTTATTTCATCAAATAGATATTAACAGATATTGATGAAGAAAGAATAATTGCAACTTTTATACACTGCTGCTAAAAATGTAAAATGTGCAACTAATACAGGAGATAAGAAGGCTATAACAAAGCACGTGACCTAGCAACACTACCACTCTTTGTTCCTAGGAAAGGTTCTCTCCATGTAGAACTTTTATGCAAGTGTTCAGAGCAGCATTGTTGGTAATGTCTAAAACGTGGAAGCACTCCACACATCAACCCGTGAATAATCTGTGGCAAATATATCCAGTTTAGCAGGTAAAGTAACAAAGTACCCGAGCACACAACCTGACAGATGGATTCTGATACCAGTGGACTGCAGAAGGCACCAGGCACAAGCTGCCATTATCTCGTGTCTATAATGTGTCTAGAAATGAAGTATATGGTGGTTTCTGGTGCTAGGCTGAACAAAACTGGGCACTTAAATCCCCTGATGTGTATATAATCTTAAAATGAGAATCATAAGGCATAGGAATTTATATTGCATTAGAGCTGTTAAAACTAAAACCTATGAACCCATTTAAGACCCTGTGCTACACCTAGAAGAGTCACCCTGTAGATCATCCCTTCTTCAGATCCCACACTGGGCTCTGTGCCTCCCTGAGTGTGTGTGTGTGTGTGTGTGTGTGTGTGTGTGTGTGTGTGTGTGTGTGTTGTTGTTGTTGTTTTTTACTGTACAGTCTAGGTTGACATACTCATTAGCCTCCTGCCTCGGCCTCCTCAGTGTTGACGTTACATAACTTTCATGTTTTACTGTTGGAAAGTCACCTCCTTAGGTGACTGTTCTCAGTGAAGGGACATGCCCATCCCCTGCACAGCCAGATCATTCTGCCCATTTCAACTCAACACAATCAACTCTATCTGAAAGGCCTTTTACCTCACTTACTTATCCTGTGTCTCCCAACTGAGGTAAATGTCTTATCAACTCTTACATGCCCTGGGCCCTCCTCAGTTCTGGGTATGTGTGCATCCTTTTCCTATGTATTGGGAGGATGAGTGAGCTATGTTTATTAGCTTGGGATGGATGTCTACTTCTGTTCCAGGAGTTTCAGTATTGGGAATGGCTAACAGCTTTTGCCTGAGAGCCTTCATTTCCTGTCAATCATGTTTCTAGTGATACAGAAGAAACTGAAATATGTTGACCTTAATCCTAAAGGAGGCCCAGATGCATGAGGGGAAAGTAACTTTGAAAATGTAATCTAATTATAAAGTTGCAAAATATGCTACACTTTGATTTACTCATATCTGTTATGTCTCTGACATAATTTTTTAATTTATAGTTTTAAAGTTACAGACTCTAGTTTTGTTGTCTTTGATTTTTCCTTTGTTCTGTAGCATCATTGGCAGCCATGTGTGTGAATTTGTTCTCATAAGCATACAACAGACACACACCTGTCAGTTCTCAATTCAAGTCCCATAGCCTCTAAGGTGTCAAATTGGGTTTCAGAAGCCCCTTCCTGGAAGTTTGATGCTTCTGTGCCAGCCTCGATAGAGAAAACCCTTCTTCTTACAACTCTCAGGAATTCTGGAAAGCATACTAGATGCCAGCTTCCTACACCCTCCCTCCCACCCGAGAAGTGGGGAGCCCTAAGAACAAGCAGCACAGGCTCTACTGACCTCCCCACCTTAGTAGGGTGTCTCTTTTGACTCTGGTGTGCAAAACTGTAGTCCCACACGAAACCATGGGGGGAAGGAGGGAAACTCTGGAACAGAGCTTTTCCTTTTTGCTGGGATCCACACCTCTGCTTTTCAGGAGGGATTGCTTTTTGGATTTTGAGGGAAAAACAAAACCAACAGCAAAAGATGTTACCCTTTCGTGGGCTCAGAACCAGCTGCTCTGAGGTGCTACAACTTAGCACACATTGGTACCAGAGATGAAACATTAGTGAAAAAGAAGGTGTTTCTGTGATCCCTGGGTCAGCTCATGAATTCCTAGGTGGGGATTCTGGGAAGGAGAGAGAATTTAACTGACATCAGTTACTGTGCTGAAGCAATTTATGTTACTTGTCATTCAATGTCACTCAAATTATGGGCAACAATCTTGCTGTTAAAAAAATAATCTTGTCATATTATACTCTTTTCCTCTTTTAAAACATAGGGAGATGTGGCCTTCATGGGTGCCACGTTTAATGTTTGTACATTAAGGAGGCTACACTGGAGTAGAAATGATAGTTGCTGGCTGTTCTCATTCATGATGGGATAAAATATGATCATATATAACTCATACATTTGTATACATCGCATTTTTTTCCAGAAATTTTCCCTACAAAGTTTTTGCTAAAACATACCAACACTGATTTTACTTTTAGTTTTGAATAATACACTGTTGTTCATTATAGCTTTTTAAAATAAGCTTGCAAAAATATTTGCTTATCTTTACTTAGAATGCTATAATGTTAGGGGAAACATTACTAAAAGATGAAAAGTAGGCTGGGCACAGTGACAAATGGCTGTGATCCCAGAACATAGGAGGTAAAAACAAGAGGGTCATGTGTTAAAGGCCAGCCAGGCCTACGTAGTAAGACCCTGTCTTACAAAGTCAAGGGCTGATGATGTAGCTCATTGGTGGAGTGCCTACCTCACATGTTCAAAGCCCTTGTGCCCAGCCTTCCCCCTCCAAATGTAGCATGGAAAGCAACAGACTGGTCCATACTGGGTTATTCTATGAACCTAACTATCATGCACATCAGGCTTGGTATTTGTTCATCCTAACCCTGAGCTAAACTGCCATGGAAGTGGAACATGACCATGGAGTGAGTATGATCCACATCAGGCAAGACACACCACTTAATATGTTGATAGCCATTCAAGGAGAGGACTGATTTCAAAGTGGGACACTTCACAGATGCACATGACAGCCATTTTTGTTGTGCTGCTGGCCATCAACTCCAGTGTGATAGAGCATTCCTAGAATATATACACACCATATATAACTTTATATTCTTAACTCTATTAACATAATAATAACCATAAAATATATCTATGTCCCAAATACCATGCTAATACACACATGATCCTATAGTTTGCTTTAACCCTCATGAGGAGATGTTATTGCTGCATTTACGGATGAGGAAACATAAAGAGAATAGAAGTGAAACCCTGTTCCAGGCTTACCCAGCCAGCTCTCTTGCATGCAGTAGTGATATGTAGTGTTTGTTAATCAACTGAATACTGGCATTAAAGATACAGAAAGGATCAAATACAACATTTCAGATGTGAAGGCACCCAGACTGGGGAGGTGTGGCAATTGTTTGCTTAGGACTATAGGCAAACATTAATATACATATAAACGAACAAGAATGTACTTATGAGAGGTGTCCCAGAGAAAAACTTTTAAAGGATGAGTCTAGCATTCTCTGCGAGCACTCATTAATTACTAGGGTCTTTGATGACATAGACCACAAGATTTCTCAGAAATTTCTTCTCAGGGAAGTTTATAAACATCAAATAATTTTTCTAATGGATCATCCTCAAATGGGTTAGTATGAGCTTCTCTGGGACATATAATGGAGAAGTAGCTGAAAGGGATTTCAAAGTGATTTTTTAGGACAGAATTCCAATTACAGAGAAGTAATTTCCCTTTCTAGCTCACTAAGCTTTATTTCAGACTAATGCGGTTGCAAGATCCATATCCTTTCTCCCCTTATTTCAACAGATATTTTGAATATGAAAATCTTATGTCAAAACTTAGCTGAAGCCTCCATTGGGCTTTTGAAAGGCTAAGTAAGAATTCTGTTTCTAGGAATAAAAAGATTTGGATCAGAAAGAGGCTTTGCTGGGGAGAGTCCCTTCTCAGGATGGTAGTGCAGCCAGTCTTTAATCATTTTTTTGTTGATTATTTATTAGTTTCCCCACAAAATCAAAGACTCAGTAATGAAAAATGTGTTTTCCCTAAGATAATTTACAAATGAGAATTCACAAGAAGGAAATAATGGAAATAAAATAAATTTGGTGTGGACTAATTGGGAAATCAAATGTCTTTCTCCAGTCAGTGGCCTACAGGGAAATGGCTAAGTGACCCAACTGGCCCCGTTGTACCACCCACACTCTGCCTAGACAGAACTCATATGCCACTAGCAGATAAAGCGAGTGCTTTTTCAGTAAATCCAGACCATCGAGAGGGAGAACTAATTGAAGTGAAAGGGTGGGCTCCTCGCCAGCTGTTCTATGAACCCACCCTGAACCACAGTGGGGACTGATGAAACGCAATCCGTGTGTATTCCAGTCACCAGCCTTGAGCTTATGTAATGCAAGCCATCGTGGTTGCCACTGTGAGTAATGTTAAGGCAGCTTGCTGTCCTCAGCTGTGGGGCTCCCTGGCCAAGGAAGCTTTGGTCAATATTGGGTTTGCTATCAGGAAGCCAGACTTCAGCTCACTTCCTAGTGACCAGGAGGCTTGCCAAATATATTGACTTACAGAGATGCTCCCAACCAAATAAATGAGAAAGGTACTGAGGAATCTGCTTGGTATCATACAGAGGAAAGAGGATCAGTCTCATTCCTTGAGGCCACTGTGGTCTTAGGGGACTGGAGCCTTGCACATAACTCCCATTGTCTTGGATATGGCCTTAGCAAAGACCATGGTTGGGAAGAGTTCTGATGTGAGTTAGCTATTGCTTCTCTACTCAAGTTGCAAGGTACTTGAAGTCTGGCCCTGAATAGAACTCTAACAAATATAAGCCCTCAGCTCATTCTGTAATCTAAGTCTAGACTTGCTGCAGGGAGTGTTTGAGAGCTCCATTCGTTTCGTGAGACATGCGCAGTGTGATGCTGTTAAGAAGGAGTGCAGACATGTCCTGTTCAGCTGTCCTTCACTCTAAGGAGTCTGCTTTTTCTCTCACTGATATCTTGACTCTTTATCACTGTCCAGGGCTCATAGACTTGAGCTCTGATGTTTTCCAGTTGTTTTCCTGCTATTTCTTGGACTTCTGTGGTTTGTTTCTTTGATAGTATGACTTTCCTTTATCATTTGAAAAGATGTTCAGTGGTCCTATGAACTAGTCCAGTGTCATTTGGAAATTCACACAACCCTCCAGCAAAGTTTGTCAGAGGCCATAAGGAAACACTGGAGTGTAGAAAACTACAGTTCATGAGCACTATCTAAAAACGGTTTCCCAAAAAATTTTGACCAAAGAAAACCCTCATCTTTCACCATCACTTAATATGCTCTGATGCGCAAAGTTACCAGTACCACATGACCTGTTTGAAGGAAGTGCTACATTGCCAGCTTTTTGTTCCTGCTAGGAGTTGTCATTTCTTTCTCGTCCCACTATGCAGTTATTTCCAAAGGCTTGGATTTTATTTTTCAAATATCTATCATCTAGAGTGTGATAACGACAAAACCACTGGAGCTTGCCAACCAGTTTGGAGGCCCTGTGAGAAAAAGACTACCATCCTAGACCCTGCATAGCACTGAACCCTGGGCCCTTATACTATGGGCAGGAGTCTGTGCCTGGCTTCTTCTATTACTGTTGCGATTATGGTGGTTTAACCAAGTGGAGATGGACCCCAGCAAAAACATGCTGTAGGACATGTCAACGGGAGATGAATTTGACTGGAAGCAGTATAAATGTTTGAGGAAAGTTCTGACTTTTCTGTACCTAAAATCATTTTGAAAAAAAAAAGTTTTTTTTTTTTTTGTTTTCAGTTCATCAAATTGTACTCTTAGGTTGTATAAATATATCTCAATTAAATAAGTATGTATACATTATAACTAGGTATTATATATTTGCAATATATTTAATAAGTAAGCTAAGAGAAAGGTTAAACGGATTTGAGTGTAGTAGGAAAGGCAACATATGAACAACAAGATGAACAGATTGAGGCTTGCAAAAGGTAGATGCACTATTTGTAAGATGATGTATCCTAAGAGTCTAGTTCCCAGCCTGAGTCTACCCAGGTCTCTCCCTGAACTTGTGACAACAGGATCTGCCAGCACAAGCTGTTGGCTCCTCATCACAATCCTTTCTCAGCTGCCTTCAAAATCTGCTTCTGGCATTATGCTCTGCCCTGGCCTCATCATCTCCTCAGCTTTCATGTTGCTTTTGTCTTAACACAGCCCACTGACTTAGGAAAAAAACTGAGCTAGGGTCATAGTTGAAGGTTTAGCTATAAAAGGATGTTTCCCACATGCCAGTGGGGACATAAGCCTGATTTTTACTGTCCTGGTAAACACTGCCCCCTTCCCCAAGTTAGAGATCCTTGAATTCCTATAACCAACCCATTTAGCCTCTACTGTCTTTTTAGTTGGGGCAGAGTGCTGATCCTTTGGCATTAATACAGGTCCTTGCCCTTCACCCTATATGTTTGTAAATCATCAGTGAAACACACTGGGAAGCAACACAGCAAGCTCCAACTCAGTTGCAGTAGTAAGAAGACAAACCTGGCTTTTGAGGTCAGTCTGTTGACAACAGCATTTTTACAGCCAATCCCTCTTCACTATTCTCTTCCTCCTGATTTTTATGAAAGCAAGTGACTCAAGACAATGCAAATCACAGAATTTTAAATAGCTGAATTCCTAGGTGATTTTTGAATGGAAACAAAGATAACCTTGTTCGACAGTGAATTTTTGCCCCTGGGTGAGTGGCCAGGTGTTCTTTCAACTGGACTGTGAGACTAATTTCTTCCTGGCCCCTGGAAGGCAGCTGACGCAGGGGGCAGCTGGTATATCTTCAATCTTGCATACCGACATCTTTCTCTGATTCACAGATTTCCTTTATCCCCCGCACTTCCTCTGGTATGTGCATCTCCGACAGTAAGTGATATGTCTTCTTGGATTTGGGCATTTTGAAACTGCACGTCCTGAGCAAAGAGGGGAAGGGAACAGGAGATGGCTGCTTACCAGACTGTTTCCAAAGAGACCCCTCACACACTTCCATCTCACCCGCCGCTGCTTCCTGAGCATCCACTAAGGGAGTGACATTGGAGTAATTGAGGGTGTCATCATGAGCATAAATTCTTTGAATATTTAAATGATGCACAATAAATCCAAGAGAAAACAAAATTAATTTATGTCCAGTTGTAATTTCCATGACTGGACACATAAAGTAAAATGCTGTGGAAACTCTTAATGGGAGGAGAAATTTCTCTGGGAAAGTTCCTGATGACTGTCACTTGCAAAGCAGCGCTATTTCTTACGAAAAGGATGGTATGGGGCTTTGGAGGGCCAACAAGTGCACCTGGATATGAGCCATCAGAGGCCTATCCTTGACAGCCTGGTGATCTCAATGCCAGGTCATGCCCATAATTTATTTTCCTAAATTGCAGCATCAGGAAAGATTTTTTATGTGCCAAAAGGGTATTTGAAGGTTATATGTACATGAGAGAGAACCTGTGGCGACTTAGAATCTGTCCACTTTGGTCACCTTGTGCCTGTTGGTGCTTCTGGTGTGACCAGCATTCTCTCCAGCACTCCAGTATTTCATGGAAAAGACATTTGTCTTTGCTGGTCACATATGTGCTCTGGCTTACAAAAATCCCCCAGGCCTTCCATGAAGTGTTCGGTCCTAGAGGCAAAGAACTATACTCTAAGGCAAACTGGGGACCCTCCCCCTTTAGCCTTGTGCATGTGGAAATTTCATTTGAACAGGTTTCTGCATGGAACAGAAGCCTGGCTTTGGCTGGCAGCTCCATCTCTTGAGCAGTTCCTAGGTTATTGCTATTGCATCTGCATTTATGCCTTTGTGTAATTCTCAAAACAACCCTGGAGGTAGGAGGCAGTTATAGTTCCCACTTCCTGTATGTGGAAACAGGCTTGGATGTAGTGATCTTAGTAGAGTTACTCACGCAGTCTAGGGCGTTGTAAAAATTGAATGTTCTACATGAAAATAGACTTCTGGCTTAGTAAGCACAAGGAGCAGGTGAGATTGCCTTCTACCCAGCCACAATTGCTTGGCAAGAAGGGTGGCTTCCCATTTTAAAGGATGTCTCTTGCTTCATGGCCTCTACCCTCACACAGACTTGCCTTACCCTCTGGTTGACTGACTTTGGTGCATTGTGCTCTGCAGTGACTGTCCAGAGACACTCTCTAGTTCTGCCCCTGTGGCAAGCTGTGTGCCTTCAAGCTCTTTACTAGCACAATTTTTCAGTGTCTCCAAACAGTCATACTCGGAGCCATAGCACCAGACTTTACCCTCCTCCCTGTCTCTCTCTTCCTAAACAAGGACATTCTGAAGAATGTTCCAACCAAATAGGACATTTAAGATGTGTAGACCTTTATCTCTCCTCCCAGCTGATGGCACTCAGAGTGCTAGGTTGACAGCAACTAGGATCATGACTGCATCTTCAGGCTTTGGCACAGCTTTACTTGGCCATCGTTGACAGACTCTCAGCCTCTGTGCATGGCAGAATGAAATACATCTCTCATATCCCAGAATGGAAAGGAGGCTACAGGCAGGCACATGTCTCCTTCCTAAACTGGAGATCTGTAGATGGTAATGGGCTGGCTTTTCTAGGAACTCCGTCTTGAGTATTTGTTCTATGTTGGACCACAGCCTTGCATTATGGGGAAGATAATGAATGCCGTTCACCAGGGGTACTCCTGTCAGTGGTGTGCCCATGCAATCATGAATGCAAAGCTTGAGTACTTTATGCCATTAAAGTCTCAAGATAGAATTAGACTTGTAATCACACTTGCCCATGTTTTGTCATTTATGATAATTATGGTGGTAATAATCTGTGTATTGTTTGGATGGAGCAGTCAGAAGCATCCATCAATTTTTTTATCGACACCAAATCAAGTTGATAATTCATCTTTGCTGCAAAAATATAGATTGCACCAATTAGTCTAAAGAAATTGGGCAGTCATTAGCAATGGAGCAATCAGTTAGTCTGTATAACATTTTGGGTCCCCCTGATGCCAACTATCCCTCGTAATTATATGCTGACAAAGATGTTGGTGTTGGCCTCATACACTTCCAGTAGTGGCAGTTAAATTGGTATGGACGTCAATGTAGGGGTTACTTAAGAAAACTAACTGGGGCTAGGCAGTGGTGGTGCACACTGTTAGTGCCAGCACTCAGGAAGCAGAGGCAGGCAGATTTCTAAGTTCCTGGACAATTAGGGCTACATAGAGAAACCTTATCTCAAAAGGGAAGGAGAAGGAGGAGAGGAGGAAGAAGAGGAGGGGAGTGAGAAGGAAGGAAGGAAGAAAGGAAGGGAGGGAGGAAGGAAGGAAGGAATGAAGGAAGACAAAGGAAGAATGCTAACTACGATCAAGCTTTACCCATCCAGGACTATACACAAAGGATCTAAATCAGCATACCCTATAGAGGGATACCTACAGAGCCATAGTTAGAACTGCAGCACTGTTCACATGTTACAGAATCATCCTAGGTGCCCACCAACAGAGTAATGGATTAACAAACACTCCACTGTGATAGGTATACACAGTGGAGTCCTACTCAGCCATAAAGAAGAACAAGTTTGCAGTAAAATGGATGGAAACGGAGGCAACTGCATAAATGGAATACCAGACTCAGAATGGCATTACCATGTTTTCTCTCATATGTAGATCCTAGATTTCAGTGTGTGTGTGTGTGTGTGTGTGTGTGTGTGTGTGTGTGTGTGTGTGTGTGATGAAAGTACAAACGAAAGTGGGAGATGAAAGGGGACTGGGGGATGGAAAGAAAAAGTAGGGCATGCGTTGAATATGAATGAAAAAAAAGTGTGAAAACCCATAACCCTGTGTCATGAATATCTGTCTATAGAGCTATCTATACCTATGTATTTACAATGGCTTGGATGTTTCCCTGGGATTGAATGTCTAACCTGAAATAGCTGGTCAAAATTCATATCTTTTTTACCTTAATACCTATTGAAAAACTGCTTATCAAAAGGATTATACCCACTTAAAGCCTTCATTCACCATTCCAATTAAATTGGAATTCAGACTCTAACTTTATGTTAGTGAATGAGATTTAAATTCAGTTGTGTTGACCTGCTCATAGTTGCTGACCACTACTCCTCCACTGAGGACAAATAGGCATGGTATCAAACTGTGCCCTGACTCAACTAGGCATAAACATGGGCAGTCATTATCTTGCATTACAGTAAATTCAGTAGTGGAACAGCAGTTGGCCCAGTGATGTCACAGCAGACCTGTGCTCTTCAAGTTTGGCCATTATGGACTTCACCCTGGTGGTGACTTCCTTTGTGTTTCCAAAGGCTGCACTAGCTTCAGGCATCATATCAAATGCAGACACCACAAGATTAGGAGACTACCCCCTCCTAGTGTGTCTCCTCAGAAGTGAAGAAGTTATTCCTCAAAGTTCCAGTTGTCACTTCCTCTGCTCTCACCATGAAGTCTGAGTCTTATGTCAGCTCTTACACTAAACACTGTCACAGGAAATGGTAGTGCCATTAACCAAGAAGTTTATCTGGATTATTATTAACCAAGAAGTTCATCTGGATTCAACAATGAAGTCAACATACTCTTGAGTATTCAGAGAGAGTGGGGGGGGGTACCTGTCACAGGTACCATGAGTATTTCCTTCCATTTTTTCCATAATCAGGCCAACTTTAAAATCCCTAAGTAACCATTATGAATTCAAGGAATCTTTGCAAAAGCAGCTGGCTCTCAGCAGAATTGGGCCTTGCCCTGCATAGAAGGTTCTTGTGGCCGGGCAAATGCTTTAAATTAAAGATATTGCTTTAATTTCTTCCCAAAACCTCCCTTGGTGTTTCAGCATACATATCTCATATGAGAAACAGATTGGGTCTCCACCTTTCCCTTTGGAGGATTCTAACTGCTGGTACCATAAAGCTGTCCAGCTTCCACTGGATAGTACTTTGCAGCCTCATGAACAGGTCTTGCTCTGCAGTTTGGATCACACAGGCTCCAGGCATCTTACTCCATTTGCACAGCCCAAGATTTGGTCCTGGTATCACTCATTATCACCTCCAGTGAAAGGCCAGGAAAGCAGGAAAAGGAGCGGTTGAAGAACTCAGAACAGTAAGTCCTTGCTTCATCTAATTGAAGAAATGGCTGAAATTGCCATCTCAAAGATATTAGGAAACTATCGGATATATCTTCATACACATTTGCCACCAATGTGTACAAGTTAGTATTACATTTTAGAGTAAATTGCATAGACAACAACAAAGGGAGGAGGAGGAAGGGCCTATTCCTGGCCTGGATAAAACTATCAGAGATGTTGTATGTCTTAGTTTGCATTCTGCATTCATGACTTGTAGAGAAACTGTGTCTTCCTGACTTACAATATGATTTGGCACTAGAATTCCTAAGGAGTTTTAGACCAGAGTGATCCAATCCTTTACCTTGTAAAACTCAGCCCCAAATGTTCCCATTTCCTCTCACACTAAAGAAAGTCATTGCTTTTTGTAGGTAGATATTGGGGGGGTGGGAGGCAGGGAGGCTACCTACTGTACAGACAAACCTTCTGTTTTACAGTTTCACAAAAATTTTTACAACATGATTGCATGTTCTAATTATGAGATTACATATATTTCCACCACTTAGATAATCAGGTGCAATTAGACTACCAGAATAGACAGTGGTAAAAGTTACTTGAAGCAAAAATTACACTATGAAGCATTTTTTCAGAAAGGCTTTAGGAATCAATGCACCACAGACCCCCACAAGGAGGTGATTATAATATTGTTCAAGTAGCTAGCCATTACCTGCCAGCTTGCCAAAGCAAGGGTGCCTTTTTTATTGTGCAAGATCCGTTTTTGAAAGCTACTATCTAATTCCAGGCACATGCTTCCTGGTACACGCATATCACAGATCCTTGTGCAGATACTCCTTGAGACCTAACCTTCCCATTGTCTGTCTGTCTTTCCCATCTTACCTTTTTTTTTCATTTCAAAAAGTAGATAATGGGAAGAAAAAGAGTTGATGCATTGCCCACTGAAGGATCTGTGGATCCAAATGTAAGGGGCTGCTGGTTTAAGAGTCCATGCACTCCTTAAAATTGCCCGACTCCTCAGAGTGGCCTAGAACATTGTCAAGGTCCAATAGGTCTTTGGGCCTTTAATAAAAACTATAAGGTGTTAAAATTGATATGTTAGAGAAAAAAGAGGGTGTAAATAAACACAGAACATGGTGTATGAAAAAGGAGGAGCCTTTCAAATGGGGAATGCATTTTTAGACAGTCCTCAAAAACAACATGGTAGTTTATTGCAGCTGGGTTCCCATCCCCAGAATCAAAATAATCCTGAAAAGTCAGCCTCCCCTTGGATGCTTTAAGCGGACTCTAGTTATTTCCTTGTGCTATCCTTAGGAGCTCATCAGATCCTTCCCGTTGCTTCATCTTCTGTGTTATCATTATTTAAAAGAGAGAGAGAGAGAGAGAAGACACCATAAGAACCCATTGGCTTCCTGATCACCTGTCCCAGAGTGTGTGGGGGGGTTAGTTGGCCTTCCCCTGAGTCCGGCGACTCTTTAGAGCTACTTATAGTCCATATGGAGCAAATTAAGAGAAAGCGAGAAGGACAGCCACTGGTTCTGATTGGGTACAGTAGTATTAAAAAAAAAAAAAAAAGTCAACGACATCCTTGCCCTGCCTTTGAGAAGATGGATAAAATACTCTTTGAACATACTAGTCTGTTTTTTTTTTAATGTCAGTACAGAAGGGTTGTGTTTCTATTTGGCTTTCCAAACCCGTCTCTTGACCTTCTAATTACTTTATTTGAAACAGCACTGAGGGTATAATAAACCTGGAGGGTGCCTCTCCTTTGCTTTATCATAAATTAAAGCTGCTGCTTGTTGAGGTGAAAGTGGAGGCAGAGTGTTCATTACTGCTCAAGTGACGGCTTGTCAATAGTGGTGCTTTTTAGTTTGTTCTAGTCAGCACTTGCTGTGCATTTTGTTGGGCCACTGGGAAATAAATACAACAAGATTATACATTTGGAATACCACAAGAGTTCAGGGGAAGAAAAAAAACCACAAATGATAAATCATGCGCTTGGTAGAAAGTGACATGCTATCTTGTGCTATTAACAACCAAAGATAATTGCAAGGAATTGTAATTGCAGTTTGCAACTTGCAGTACAGCGTATCCAACATCAATCTTAATAGTGAACAAAGCAGTTTATATTAAAACTTAATTCACCTGGTAACTTTCTGCTGTATACACAGGAGCTAACAGATGTAGCTTTTCAGAAAGTTCAAAGGCATTTGAAATGCGGCAAGCAATGCTAATACCGGAAGCCTTAGAGAAATGCTGCATTAGGACTTGTGATGAAAACAAATGCATGTCATTATCTCCGAGTTTGTGTTTATTTAATAAAATATGCAGTTTGCACATTGGTGAATTCGTTGTTTCTGAATGGGTATGGAATGATGGTTTATTTGGAATCAAAGGCCAAACAGGCTGGCAATTATGCATCTTCAATGAGCCATCTGCATCCTGAGTATATACATTGGAACAGTGTGCACCCCAGTGCTTCAGGGGGTTTGCATGAGGCGGAACAGCAAGCCGGGGTAACTTTATTCATGACTTTCCTTAGATTGGATGTCTTTGAAGCAAGAAGGGGAGAGCTCCTGGAATTACTTAGGAGAACATGCGTATTTGTTTTGTGAGTTTGACTGATAGCCAGCAGAGCAGTTGAGTGAAATCGCTAAAGTGATTAGGGCTTTCGTTCATATAATCTTCTACCTTTTTCATTAATTTATTCCATAATGCTATTTTGCTGTTCTTCTACCAGGGATAATAATCTCACACTCTCTGACCTTCGTGAGTGGATGAACTGGAGCCCATAACTAATCTTATTTACTCTCCTGACTGGCCGAACTTCATTTTACCTTGTCTGGATAAAAAGCCAGGAGTTCCAAGCCACCCCTTCTTCCAGCCCTCAGCTTATCTGTACTGAAGGGCAAGCAGCAGGCTCTCCCAGCCATCGTCCAGAGCATCTTCAGCAGTGTCCATTTCTCTTCTTAAGAGCATATTCTCCACCCTTTGAAATTTTGAAAATAATGGACAAATGGGAGGCACAGGACTCATTCACATCCCACATCCCACATAGCTATTTTTGTTTTGAAAGTTACTTTCCAGCCTCTGCTATGTGAATATATATGACTTAACCTAGAGATGACCATTGAATGCATATGATTTTGTGTTCAGCTTTTATATATAATGACAACATGTTTCACATAGTATTTGATGGTGCATTAATTATGCATTGTAGTTACTGAATAATTTACTAAGTAAATATACCCATTTTAGCTTATTCCTCATTATTGAAAAGTTAGGTAGTTCTGTTTCATTTTGATAATATGAAGAATGCTGCGGTCAAAATCTGAGCTTTACCCATTTAGAGTATTTCTGTGGAATTGCCATATCACTAAAATATATTCCTAGATACCTGTAGCCAGTTGCATGGCCACAAGCAATGTGGAAGTATAAATGTTTTTCCCTAGTCATTTTAGAGTTGGTCCTGATTCCTCCATTTACAAACTAGATTGTATTGTGCAAACTACCTAGCTTCTCTGCCTCAGTTTCCCCATCCAAATGAGGGATTGGTGATGGCACTTAACCTCCTAAGCTATTGTATTACATCAGTTTATATATTCAAAGTTGGGGCAAAAATGCCTGCCACATAGGAATCACTGAAGATGAGTGCTTATTATTACTGAAATTCATTTTCTCTTCATTTCATATCCCCCCCCCTCGATTAAGTTACAGCTTATAGAACTCTGAAGCTAAGGAGCCAGTACATTTGTACATTTTCAGTGAGTCATCATCTAAGGACCTGGACAGTGAAGGCTGTTGCACCTATAAGGGACAGGCTTTGCGATGACCCACTTTGGCATTAGCAACATACAATAGCTACAACTCCAGAACCACCCAAATGGCCTTGAAGCCTGAATTGAAGGCTGGTAGGCCTAATCCTAGAACTTGTGTCTGTTCTGAGCTGTGAGGGCAGCTCCACTCAGACTCTCCTGGGGGAAGAATTCCTCCAAAGAAACTTAGAGTCCTATTGGCACTGAGTTGACTCCCATGCTAGTGCTTGCAGAAACAACTGAGTGCTGCTCATAGACAACTTGGCGAATTTGGGTGGCCCAGGAATCTCATTAGTTGGTATAGTGATGAGGACCATACAACAGGGACTTTTTTTTTCTTTTTTGTAAGAAAGGAATACACAAAAAGTGAGGCAGTCTTTCTGCTCTCTCGGGCTGGGCTCTGCACTGGTGTGGACATGTTTTTTTTTTTTTTTTTTTTTTTTTTTTTTTTTTAGCTTCAGCACCTCCTGACCATAGAACTGCTGTTTCCCTGGCCAGAGTCTCATCTGCCTTGTAGGGAGGAAGAAAAGGAAGGAAATGGGAAATGCTTATGACACTAGTCAGTCACCATCTATATACTTCAAGGCACTTCCCCCAGAAGTCCCCACCCACCAAATCACTCCATTTGCTACCACTTACCATATATTTCTCTAAGTCTCTTCCTCACTTTTTATAGGAAAGCTGGCTTCTCACATGCAAACTCTTTAATAAACTAAGAAATTTATGTAGCCTCCTCCTCCTCAGTGTGCTGTGTTGGGTACTGTTATTTTGCTAGTTCATATTTTGTAGTTTTTTTGTTGTGTTTGTTCCTTTTTGTTTGTTTGGGGGTATTTTTGGCTTTGGTCAGAGCAACTAGAACACATTGTCAGATAAAGTATCTTATCTGTCAGCTGCACCCTTGTGAACTAATCATAATTCAATAGGCTTACTAATCAAGATTTGAGATTAATGTTTTGATAGAGCAATCTGATTCTTCTAATCTATCATTAGTTGACAGTTGCTGTGGGCAGAGTGCAGACTTGGCAATCGTCTGCCTGCTTCTGATAGCTTTGGCTGGGCCCCGAAGTTGGGTAGCAGAATTGACTGTAGCAGTGGGCCTGGGCCTTGCAGCGAATAAGGTCTACTCCTCTGTTCCACTCTCCCTCTCCCTCCAGAGTTGGTCAAGTAGAAATATCAGTTCTTGTGAAACCATGAGATCCACATATTGGGAAGCATGTGTCCTTTTGTCTCTTTCACCTGATAATAAAGGTGTACCCAGCTAAGTGACAGATAGACCTCTGGGGGATCTGTTGTGACACTGGCAAACAGTGTACACAGACAGAAGAGTGTTGGAAGTTATGGTTAAATGTTACTGGTTACAACTCCTTTCATGTGTTACTGAAACCCATGTTACTGAGTCTAGCATTCTTGTTCTTTATAGCATCATTTGTTACATTTGTTCTGTTTTCCTGGATAAATGAAAGCTTTAGCTATACTCTAGCTAATACACATATATTCATATAAATCACATATATTTTATATATTATGTTTCTGATATAAAATCCTAAAATAAGATATTATGGATTGGGGATGTAGTTCAGTGATTAAAACCCTTGCCTGGGATGTACAAGGCCCTGGGTTCAGTCCCCAGCACCTATGACAATGATGATGATGACAATGAGGATGGCATTGATGACATATTATATCACATAGTTATCACACCATTTCCTGAGGAGTTTATTACCAACTTTCATTCTTGCTCTTGTCTTGTTACTAGTGTAGGATACTTTCTCATTTTAGAAAGCTTGAAAAATTCTAGAAGAGTTAAGCAAAGCATTTTTTAATCTTATGTTTCTTTTATTTATTTATTCGGTTGGAGACATATGTATCATGTGGCAGTCAGAGGACAACTTGCAGGAATGTGGTCTCTCCTTCCATCCTATGAGTCTGGGGAATCAAACTCACCATGGCAGACTTGGCAGCAAGGGTCCCTCCTTGCTGAGTCATCTCTTAGCTCAAGAAAACAAGTTTAGTTGCCCCCAAATCTGATCAACTCGGTTACTAATGTTAACATCATATAGCCTTATTAAAATCAGAAACCCAAATAAATGAGTAATTGCTTGAAAGGGTTGCCAGTGAAGACCTCCTCCACCTGGCATGTGGCTTTGGACTCTGGAACACCAGGAAACAATCCAGAGGAGCCCAGGAAGAGCCACTACCTCCCATGGTTTCCCTTTCTGCATGCAAATCACGTGGAGGAACCCTATTGAGGTTGGTGGTGGTTCTCCTGTGTTAGAAGTCACACATGTCACTGCCCTAATACAGGTGCTAGCCACACTTTGAGAGATGTGTAGCCTGGCTGATTTAGACCAGGGGTAGTGGAGACTGACCTAATTAGACTCCAGGTGTAATTACGTAGGCAGTGTAGGCAGCAGTATGCTCTGTGTTAATTAACGTCTGTGCTGAATGTGCCGTAGCACCTGAACAAAGAACAGTTCATGGAGGAAGCCTCCACCCTGCTCTGCCTTTAGAATATCTTTAGTCAAAGTTGTCTTCCTTGTTCCCCTCTTTATGTAGTTGAGACATGAGCAGTAAAGCCAGCTGTTTTCCAGAAACATTCACACTTTCTCCTCTGTGGACTGCTCTTTTATACAGTTTCATGTGTCCTTCCTCGTGCCTATAAGTCCCATGTGCCTCTCGTCCTCATTCCTCTCCACTAAGCCCTGCAGTAGTTTCTGTGAAGAGGGACTGACCCTCAGAAGCAGCTAATAGCCCATCAACTCCTGTATGCTATAGACTTCCTTCAGTGACCCAGAACAGGAAAGGCAAGAGTATTTCACGTAGTCGGTGAAATGCTGTATGGAAAGTGTGTGTATGTTACCCTCACAATGTGTCCCTGGTTCCCCAAGAGAGAAAAACCCCATTTTTAGGTTCCACTCTCCTAACACTGTTTCTTTGGTAGCTTCCTCCAGCTTCATTTTTCTCCTAATGTGGCAAATTGGGATCACCTTGTTCACATGGTAAAATGAATGCTGTCATTCTCACATTCTCTCTGTGAGAACATGCTCAGCTGCTGTAAGGACTCTTCAGATAAGAAGTACTTGCCAGAAGCCTTGGGAACTGGTGAACTGACAGATCACACCATTTTCATCCAGACCTCTTTTCAGCTAAGGGGAAGAAAAGTGCTGGGCTGTCTGTCTACTGAAGCTCAGTCTCTATTTGCTTATTTAAGCCCCATAAATATCCTGTGTGCTTGTGTCATCTTTCACAGCAGTGGCTCTCAACCTTCCAATGCTACGACCACTCAATAAAGTTCTTCACCTTTGACCCAGCCAAAAAATTATCTTGGCTGCTACTTCATAACTCTCAATTTGCTACTGTTGTGAATCTTTATGTAAATATCTGCTGTGCGGGGTATCTGACATATGACCCCTATAAAACGGTCATTTGACTCTCAGAGGGTCATAGCCTATGGGTTGTTAGCACCACAGCAGTTGGTGTTGACCAAGCACCTTCTGTCCTTCTGTACATCTCTTTGGAGCATTGAGAATCCAGAGGAACTAAGACATACCCCTTGTCCCCACAGTTTGCCGTCAGCCTAGGGGAATGAGACATAAAGCACAAGCAAGTAAACAACTAGCAGAGGGTTTAAGAACAGCCTCAGAGACCTCAGGAGAGAGATAGCACATGATATTGCATGGTTATCAAAGGTACTCACGGTGTTATTGAATAGAAAAGGATGATTTTGGATCAGTCTAATAGTAGGAACTCATAAGTACCATCATAGTCTCCAACGTATTAAGAAACTGAAATATTCCATGACCAAAGGCTTTTGGGTCACTGAGGAGCTACTCAAAAGAAAGAGTACTGTGTCCATCTCTTTTGAGGCAGCCGTCCAACAAAAAAAATGTGTGGTATCTTCTAAAACCCTGCATACACAATGACATTTCAGCATTTAAACATTTTACTACTCTGTTCTGAGACTAAATAAGGGATGAAACAGGGAGTTTCCGACAATCATGTGGGAGTCAGTGAGAGTAAATTGTGTCGAGTAAGGAGACCGTTTCATCATTTGATTATGTTGTAATTTGATTATTAAAATAGGCCATTAGATAATCCATGATCAGTGGATTCCACCATGTGGGAAGCGATTATTATGAACCATCTAAATGTCAATTTTGTAGTCAAAATATTTAAATTAATCACGAAAGCATCCTTCATGAGCCTGGTTTGGAGCCATCTTAGGGAAGTGGATGATGTTACATGAACTCATTATTTGATTATTTAATTACATGAAACAATGGTTATATCCTCCATGACACCTGGAATCTGTTGCCACAGATCATCTAATTACATAATAAGTGAATTTAAATTGACAATCTGTGTTAATCCCCAAGATAATGTAAATATTTGTATAGTTATGTAAAAAACAATCTTCCATTCCATGAAGAGACCTGTAAGGCTCCCTCTTGTGGAGATAATTTGCAATATCTTCTCATTTTATGATTCATTGACTCAATTTATGATGATGACATCCTTCATGACTGGAGTCTGGCCATGCGTCCCTGCCAGTATAATGCTACATCCCCAATTTATTGTGACAGTTAGCTATTACTGACTTATTTAATTCTTTAAATTATGTAAATGACAGACAGTGCCATCACCGATTACGAATAGGGTGCAAAAATCCATCAGGGACAAGGTTAGGAAAGTTGTAGACATGAGCAGAGCATTTTCTGAATGATCTATGCATCTCCCAGAGTACGAGGGATGCTGGGTTATTGAGTCCAGGAGGTTGCACGGTGCCCTCCGAGAAGTACAAGGACTTCACCAAGGCCGGCATGGTGGTCTGGGTGTTGACTACCTGCTCTTCCTACACATCTTCACACCGGTTGTGATCTACCATGAGAAGAAGGAGTAGCACTAGGAGGTTGGCACCATCACCGACACCTGGCAAAAGGATGAAGACAAAGAACACGGAAGAACATCACTCTATCAGCTATGCTATTGATGCCCCTGCTGCAGCCATCTTTTCAGCTGTTATCAACATTTTGGCTACTACTGCTATGACAGGATTGGGCCCACTATATCACGTCCTGCCACACCATAACAGAGATTCAGGTGCTTGTGATGAGGTCAGGCCAACAGAATTCATCAGGCAAGACAGTATGATTATCTGACGATTAACTGATGGCATTTTAAAAATGCGTGATGACACCATACAGTTTCATAACTGGCCACTCTGCCCAGGAATTGATGATACAAAAATGATCAACAGCTTACATATTTAAATATGTAATTATTAAATTCTTTCATTTCATAATCTGTGATCCCTGAAGTTTGGCGCCACCTTGTGTGGCTCAACTGTGACAGACGATCTAACTTATCTGATTATTTCATTATTCAAGTCTGTCTTTTTCTACTCCAGGAAGAGTGGAGTCTGGATCCACCTTGTTGGTGTTAAAATGTACCTTGTGAATTCTTTCTTTCTTTCTGTCTTCCTTTCCTTATTTAAATCAAAGTTCATATCATTTTGTTATCTCTCTCCTTGTGAACTATGAGAAATTATCTCAGTATTCATTCATTTTTTTTTTAAATCTATGATTAAGAACTCAATGTCTCTTCAGGATTGAGCAATCATTTAGGCTTCATGCATAAAACACCATCCACTTGCTAAAGGTTTATTCATTTCATCATGAATACATCATTATGTCTTCAGTAATCACTGGATTTTTGAGCCTCCTTTGGGGAGACCATTTTACCAGACAATCACATCATCTAATACTACACTTACTTCTTTAACTGGTAAACTATAAATTAAGTAATAACTCATAATTTAATTTACGTATTTAAAATACAGGTAATGTTATGGACCATAAGTCCCCTTTGGAGTCAGATTTTGGGAGTTGATGATGTAATAGCATCTCATTACTTCATCATTTAGCTATGTAAATAGATCTTTACATCAGCGATAGGTTTAGGACTTTGGTGCCTTCTCATCAGTGTTATTATAAAAGGCCCACTAATTAATTATCAATTTAATTTTTTAAAAACATCATTATTCCAGGAAGAGATCAGTCTGATTACTCCATGTGGGATTTAAGTATGCACCACCATGTCATTTTTCAATTATTTTTCATTGTATATTAATTATTTAAATCGATGAAGATGTTGTTCTTCTTGACTGGAGTCGGGCCATTCCTCCATGGGAGTTAATCACATGGCAATATTTAATTATCTAAGTAGTACTTCCTTGTCAATCACTGGAGTTTGGTTCCATCTTTTGAAAGTTATATATGGAGGACTATCCAATTACTAACTTATTTGATTGCGTAAGAAATGACGGTGTCATCCGTCATTTGGCTGTTGTGGCATTGACACAGCAGGAGATCGATACCAGAAGCAGGGCCCAGAGAATGGAGGAACACTGCCTCATACAGGGATTACTGATTACGAAATAGTAGATTTTTAACAATCGAATGATTACACGATTTTTAAAAAAACTAATGTTTGGCATCATCAGTTTCTGACAGGTTGCAACAGAACTGACCCTTGAAGTACACAGTGACCACCGATTTTAAAATCTCCTGATCAGGGAATCTCATCTAATGAACTCTGTTGGGCTGATAACTTGACACACCACCAACAATAAATAACTGTAAATAACCATCTTAGAAAGCGGGATACAGGACTTAATGGAGAACAGTCAATTGAGGAATCCAAAATGACTGAAAGAAACATATGACACTGCTCAAAATCCTTAATCATCAGCCTAATGCAAATCTAAACAACTCTGAGATACCATGGGATCAAGCTCCTCTAAAGGTAAGATGATGCAGAGTAGGTTATTTTCTTTTCAATAAAGGAAAAAGGATTATGGTACAGGCGATTAATTGTATTGTTCCCGTTCTAGAAATTAGAAAATTGAAGCATAGAAAACAGGTTTAAAATCCTCATCATTGTACTTCAATGGCGCAATGATGCTTTCGTTTTCATACTTATGTCACTATAGGCAAGTTGTGGCTTGAGAGTCTGGTAAATACGTAAAACTCAAAAGAGAGAGCCCTGCTTTGTTTTTGGTAGAAACTCAGTGAGGCTCTAAGGTTAGTTCATTGGTGGGTATACTCCTTTTAGCATGTGGGAGGGTCACTAGAATGTGACAGAATGTTGGTTCATAAATGTTGCCTGGCAACCCTGCTTGCATTCTGAATCCTGATATCATGGGCCAAGGACCAGAGAGCAGCTTCGATAAAGTGTTACAATGGGACATTACAGTCTCCCAAGATAAGTATCTCCTAAAACTTTCAATGACATCATTTGATTCGCCTAAAAAATCATAGCCACACCTCTGGAAGTGTGCCTACAGCTTTTACTGGTTACCAAATTCAAGATTACCTAATCATCAGAGAATGTAATCTGTGGAGAAACAGATCAATGTCTTCTGTTTTGAAAACATTCACTCCTAAGAAGTCAAAATATGGAACAAAAGATAAGACTCACAATTATTCATCAAATGGTGAGTTTGCCATTGGAGACTTCCTTCAGGAAGGTGATAATCCATTTGTTAGAGTAGACTTTGTGATTATTGGTTTTCAGTCCATTTCTTTTGAGGCAGCAGCCCAACATTAAGTAGGTGATATCATCTAAAAACCCTGCATACACAATGACATTTCAGCATTTAAACATGTTCCTACTCTGCTCTGCGATTAAACAAGGGATGAACCTGGGAGTTTTCCACAATCATGTGGGAGTCAACTGAGAGTCAATTGTGTGGAGTATGGCAGACCATTTCTTCCTCTGATTATTTTGTTATTTGATTATTAAAATAGGACATTAGATAATCCATGATCAGTGGATTGTGGTGACGCGATGTGGGAGGAAATTTTATAGACCATCTTAATGTCAAATATTTAGTTAAAATATTTAAATTAATCATGACAGCATCGTTCATGAGCCTGGTTTTGAGCCACCTCAGGGAAGTGGATAATGTTACATGAACTCATTATTTGATTATTATTTATATAATACAATGATTATATCATCCATGACACCTGGAATCTGGTGCCACAGATCATCTAATTACATAATTAATGAATTTAAAATGACAATCTGTGTTAATCCCCAAGATAAGGTAAATACTTGTATAGTAATTTAAACAATAATCCACCATTCCATGAAGAGACCTGTAAAGCTCCCTCTTGTGGAGTTAATGTACAATATCATCACAGTTTAGAATTCATTTTTTCAATTGATAATGATGACATCCTTCATGCCTGGATTCTGAAAATGCCTTCCTGCCAGTAAATTGCTACATCACCTATTTATTGTGACAGTTATGTATTACGGACTTATTAAATTCTTTAAATTATGTAAATGACCGACAATGACATCATCGTTTACGGTTAGGGTACAAATATCTGTCAGGGACAAAGTTAGGAAAGATGTAGACATGGGCAGAGCATTTTCTGAATGATCTATGCATCTCCCAGAGTAGGAGGGATGCTGGATGATTGAGTGACAATGAGAAGTACAAGGACTTCACCAAGGCTGGCACGGTGGTCTGGGTGTTGACTACCTGCTCTTCCTCTACATCTTCACATTGGTTGCATTCTACTATGAGAAGAAGGAGTGGCACTATCAGGTCGGCACCTTATCTGAGACCTGGCAAAATGATCACGACTCAGAACACGGAAGAACATCTCTCTCTCAGCTATGCTATTGATGCCCCTGATGCATCCATCTATTCAGCTGTTATCAACATTGTGGCTACTACTGCTATGCCAGGATTTGAGCCCACTATCTCACATTCTGCCGCACCACAGCAGACATTCAGGCGCTTGTGATGAGGTCAGGCCAACAGAATTCATCAGGCAAGACAGTATGATTATCTGACGATTAACTGATGGCATGTTAAAAATGCGTGATGACAGCATACAGTTTCATACCTGGCAAGTCTGCCCAGGAATTGATGATACAAAAAAAGGTCAACGGCTTACTTATTTAAAGATGCAATTATTAAATTCTTTCATTATATAATCTGTGATCCCTGAAGTTTGGTGCCACCTTGTGTGACTCAAGTGTGAGAGATCATCTAACTATCTGATTATTTCATTATTCAAATCTGTCTTTTTCTGCTCCAGGAAGAGTGGAGTCTGGATCCACCTTGTTGGTGTTAAATTGTATCATGTGAATTCCTTCATTCTTTCTTTCTTTCTTTCTTTCTTTCTTCCTCTCTCTCTTTCTTTCTTTCTGTCTTCTTTCCTTCCATCCTGCCTTCCTTTCTTTCTTTCTTTCTTTCTTACTTCCTTCTTTTAAATCTATGTTGATATCATTTCGTTATCTCTGTAGGGGTGAATTATGAGAAACCATCTCTATTCATTCATTTTTTTGTTCAAATCTATGATTAAGAACTCAATGACTCTTCAGTATTGAGCAGTCCTTTAGGCTTCACACATAAAACACCATCCACTTGTTTAATGTTTATACATTTAATTATGAAAATCTGTCATTATGTATTCAGTGATCACTGGAGTTTTGAGCCTCCATAGGGGAGACCGTTGTACCAGTCCATCACGTCATCAAATACTTACACTTACTTCTTTAACTGTTAAACTAGGAAATAAATTAATAATTCATCATTTAATTTACGTATTTAAAATACAGGTAACGTTATGGACCATAAGTCCCTTTTGGAGTCAGATTTTGGGAGTTGATGATGTAATGTCATCTCATTACTTAATCATTTAGTTATGTAAAAAGATCTTTACATCAGCGATATGTTTAGGACTTTGGTGCCATCTTATCAGTGATAATATAAAAGGCCCACTAATTAATTTTCAATTTAATTGTTTAAAAACATCATTATTCCAGTAAGAGATCAGTCTGACTACTCCATGTGGGATTTAAGTATGCACCACCATGTCATTTTTCAATCAATTTTCATCATATATTAATTATTAAAATCGATGAAGATGTTGTTCTTCTTGACTGGAGTCAGGCCAAATCTCCATTGGAGTTAATCACGTGGCATAATTTAATTATCTAAGTACTACTTCCTTGACATTCACTGGAGATTGGTTCCATCTTTTGAAATTTCAATATGGAGGACTATCCAATTATTAACTTATTTGATTGCGTAAGTAATGATGGTGTCATCCGTCATTTGGGTGCTGTGGCATTGACACAGCAGGAGATTGCTACCAGAAGCAATGGCCAGAGAATGGGAGACACTGCCTTATACAGCAATTACTGATTACGCAATTGTAGATTTTTAACAATTGAATGATTACACGACTTAAAAAAAAAAAAAACTGTACTGTTTCGCATCATCAGTTTCTGAGAGGTTGCAACAGAACTGACCCATGAAGGACACAGTGACCACCGATTTTCAAAATGGAATATCCGAATAATCTCGTGATCAGGGAATCTCATCTAATGAACTCTGTCAGGCTGATAACATGACACACCACCAACAATAAATAACTCTAAATAACCATCTTAGAAAGCAGGGTACAGGACTTAATAGAGAACAGTCAATTGAGGAATCCAAAATGACTGAAAGAAACAGAAGACACAGCTCAAAATCCTTAATCATCAGACTAATGCAAATCAAAACTACTCTGAGAAACCATGGGATCAAGCTCCTATAAAGGTAAGAGAATGAAGAGGAATTTATTTTATTTTCAATAAAGAGAAAAGTATTATGGTATAGGCGATTAATGCTATCATTTACATTCTAGAATTTAGGAAATTGAAGCATAGAAAACAGGTTTAAAATACTCATCATTGTTATTGAATGGCACATTGATGCTTTCGTTTTCTTCGTTATGTCACTATAGGGATGTTGTAGCTTGAGAGACTGGTAAATATATAGAACTGAAAAGAAAGAGCCCTGCTTTGTTATTGTGAGAAACTCGATGAGGATGTAAGGTTAGTTCATTTGTGGGTATACTCCTTTTAGCATGCGGAAGGGGCACTAGAATGTGACAGAATGTTGGTTCATGAATGTTGCATGGCAACCCTGCTTGCATTCTGTATCCTGGTATCGTGGGCAAAGGACCAGAGAGCAGCTTCGAGAAAGTGTTATCATGCGACATGACAGTCTCCCAAGGTAACTATCTCCTAAAACTTTTAATGACAACATTTGATTCTCCTAAACACATTATAGCAACAACTCTGGAAGTGAGCCTACTGCTTTTACTTGTTACCAAATTCAAGATTACCTAATCATCAGAGAACGTAGTCTGTGGATAAACAGTACAAAGTCTTCTGATTATGAATACTCTCTCTCCTAAGAAGTGAAACTATGGAACAAAAGATAATAAGACTCACAATTATTCATCAAAAGGTGAGTTTGCCATTGTTGACTTTCTTCAGGAAGGTGATAATCCATTTGTTACAGTAGACTTAGGGATTGTTGGATTTCAGTCCACCTTTTTTGAGGCAGCCGTCCAACATTAAATATGTGATATCTTCTAAAAACCCTGCATCCACAATGACAGTTCAGAATTTAAATATGGTATTACCCTACTCTGAAATCAAATGAGGGATGAACCTGGGAGTTCCCCACAATCATGTGGGAGTCAACTGATACTCAATTGTGTGGAGTATGGCAGAATATTTCATCCTCTGATTATATTGTTATTTGATTATTAAAATAGGACGTTAGATAATCCATGATCAGTGGATTGTGGTGATATGGTGTGGGAGGCAATTGTTATAAACCATCTTAATATCAATTATGTAGTTAAAATATTTAAATTTATCATGAAAGCATCATTCATGAGCCTTGTTTGGAGCCACCTCAGGGAAGTGGATAATGTTACATGAACTCATTGTTTGATTATTTAATTATATAAAACAATGATTATATAGTCCATGACACCTGGAATCTGGTGCCACAGATCATCTAATTACAAAATTAATGTATTTAAATAGACAATCTGTGTTAATCCCCAAGATAATGTAAATATTTTTATAGTAATGTAAACAACAATCCACCAATCCATGAAGAGACCTGTTATCCTCCCTCTTGTGCAGTTAATGTGCAATATCATCACATTTTATGATTCATTTTTTCAATTGATGATGATGACATTCTTCCTGCCTGGATTCTGACCATGCTTCCCTGCCAGTAAAATGCTACGTCACATATTTATTGGGACAGTTAGGTATTACTGACTATTAAATTCTTTAAATTATGTAAACGACCGATAATGATATCACCGTTTATGGTTAGGGTGCAAATATCTGTCAGGAACAAAGTTAGGAAAGATGTAGACATGGGCAGAGCATTTTCTGAATGATCTATGCATCTACCAGAGTAGGAGGGATGCTGGATGATTGAGTGACAATGAGAAGTACAAGGACTTAATCCAAGGCTGGCACGGTGGTCTGGGTGTTGACTACCTGCTCTTCCTCTACATCTTCACATTGGTTGTGTTCTACTGTGAGAAGAAGGAGTGGCACTATCAGGTCGGCACCTTAACTGAGACCTGGCAAAAGGATGACGACTCAGAACACGGAAGAACATCTCTCTCTCTCAGCTATGCTATTGATGCCCCTGCTATATCCATCTATTCAGCTGTTATCAACATTGTGGCTACTACTGCTATGCCAGGATTGAGCCCACAATCTCACGTCCTGCCGCACCACAGCAGACATTCAGGTGCTTGTGATGTGGTCAGGCCAACAGAATTCATCAGGCAAGACAGTATGATTATCTGACGATTAACTGATGGCATGTTAAAAATGCGTGATGACAGCATACAGTTTCATACCTGGCAAGTCTGCCCAGGAATTGATGATACAAAAAAAGGTCAACGGCTTACTTATTTAAAGATATAATTATTAAATTCTTTCATTATATAATCTGTGATCCCTGAAGTTTGGTGCCACCTTGTGTGACTCAAGTGTGAGAGACCATCTAACTATCTGATTATCTCATTATTCAAATCTGTCTTTTTCTACTCCAGGAAGAGTGGAGTCTGGGATCCACCTTGTTGGTGTTAAATTGTATCTTGTGAATTCTATCTTTCTTTCTTTCTTTCTTTCTTTCTTTCATTCTTTCATTCTTTCTTTCTTCCTTTCTTTATTTAAATCAATGTTGATATCACTTTGTTATCTATCTATGGGTGAATTATTAGAAACTATCTCTTTATTCATTCATTTTTTGTTCAAATTTATGATTAAGACGTAGACCACAACAGATGTGAAGATGTGGAGGAAGAGCAAGTAGTCAACACCCAGACCACCATGGTTTCTAGTACAATGATGAGTATTTTAAACCTGTTTTCTATGCTTCAATTTGCTAATTTCTAGAATGGAAACAATACAACGAATCGCCTCTACCATAATCCTTTTCTCTTTATTGAAAATAAAATAAACTCCTCTTCATACTCTTACCATTAGAGGAGCTTGATCCCAGGGTTTCTCAGAGTTGTGTAGATTTGCATTAGGCTGATGATTAAGGATTTTGAGCAGTTTCTTATGTTTCTTTCAGTCATTTTGGATTCCTTAATTGACTGTTATCTATTAAGTTCTGTAACCCGCTTTCTAAGATGGTTATTTAGAGTTACTTATTGTTGGTGGTGTGTCATGTTATCAGCCCGACAGAGTTCATTAGATGAGATTCCTTGATCAGGAGATTATACAGTTATTCCATTTTGAAATTCGGGAGTCACTGTGTCCTTCATGGGTCAGTTCTGTTGCAACCTCGCAGAAACTGATGATGCGAAACAGTACAGTTTTTTAAAATCGTGTAATCATTCAATTGTTAAAAATGTACTACTACGTACTCAGTAATCACTGTATGAGGCCGTGTCCCCCATTCCCTGGGCACCGCTTCTGGTACCTACCGATCTCCTGCTGTGTCAATCCCACAGCAGCCACATGACGGATGACACCATCATTACTTAAGCAATCAAGTAAGTTAATAATTGGATAGTCCTCCATATTAACTATCATAAGATGGATCCAAACCCCAGTGATTGTCAAGGAAGTAGTACTTAGATGATTAAATACTGCCACGTGATTAACTCCCATGGAGGAATGGCACTAATCCAGTCAAGAAGAACATCTTCATCGATTCAAATAATTAATATATAATGGAAAATAATTAAATAATGTCATGGTGGTGCATACTTAAATCCCACATGGAGTAGTCAGACTGATCTCTTCCTGGAATAATGATTTATTTATAAAATTAAATTGATAATTAATTAGCTGGCGTTTTACATTAACACTGACGAGATGGCACCAAAGTCCTAAAACTATCGCTGATGTAATGACCTACTTACAGAGCTAAATGATGAAGTAATGAGATGATGTTACATCGTCTACTCACAAAATCTGACTCCAAAAGGGACTTAGGGTCCATAACATTAACTGTATTTCAAATACGTTAATTAAATGATGAATTATTAATTAATTTCCTAGTTTAACAGGTAAATAAGTAAGTGTACTATTAGATGATGCTATGTTCTGGCACGATGGACTCCCCTAAGGAGGCTTAAATCTTCACTGGTCACTGAATACCTAATGACAGATTTTCATAATTCAATGAATAAACATTAAAATAGTGGATGGTTTTTTATGCGCGAAACCTAAAGATTGATCAATACTGAAGAGTCATTGAGTTCTTAATCATAGATTTGAACAATAAAATGAATGAATGAAGAGATAATTTCTCATAATTCACCCCTAGAGAGATAACAAAATGATATCCACATTGATTTAAATAAATAAATAATGAAATCACAAGAGACATTTTAACACCAACAAGGGAGCTCCAGACTCCACTCTTCCAGGAGTAGAAAAGATAGATTTAAATAATGAAAGCATCAGATTGTTAGATCGTCTGTCACACTTGAGTCACACAAGGTGGCACCGCACTTCAGGGTTCACAGATTATATAATGAAACAATTTAATAATTACTTCTTTACATATCTAAGTCGTTGAAATTTTTCATATCATCAATTCCTGGGCTGACATGCCAGATATGAAAATGGATGCTGTCAAAACGGATTTTTAACATTCCATCAGTTATTCGTCAGATAATCATACTTTCTTGCCTGGTGAATTCTGTAGGTCTGACATCCTCACCGGTGCCTGAATCTCTGTTGAGTTGCTGCAGGACGTGAGGTAATTGGCCCATTCCTGGCATACCAGTAGTAGCCAAAATGTTGATATCAGCTGAAAAGTTGGCTGCAGCAGGGGCTTCAACAGCATAGCTGAGAGAGAGATGTTCTTCTGTGTTCTGAGTCGTCATCCTTTTGCCGGGTCTCGGTGATGGTGCCGACCTCCTAGTGCCGCTACATCTTCTAGACGTAGACCACAACCCATGTGAAGATGTGGAGGAAGAGCAAGTAGTCAACACCCAGACCACCATGCAGACCTTGGAAAAGTTCTTGTACTTCTCGGAGGGCACCATGCAATCTTCTGGACTCTATTCTCCAGCATTCCTAGTGGTCTGGAAGACGCATAGACATTCAGAAAATGCTCTGCCCATGTCTACAAGTTTCCTAATTTGTCGCTGACTGATATCTGCAACCTAATAATAATCGGTGTTGGCATTGTCTGTCGTTTAAGTAATTTAAAGAATTAAATAAGTCAGTGATAGCTAACTGTCCCAATAAAGAGGTGATGTAGCATTTAACTGGCAGGGAAGTATGGCCAGACTCCAGTCATGAAGAATGTCATCATCATCCATTGAAACCATCAATCACAAACTGTGATGATATTGCACATTAACGCCACAAGAGGGAGCTTTACAGGACTCTTCATGGAATGGAGGATTTTTGGTTTACATAATTACACACATATTTACATTATCTTGGGGATTAACACAGATTGTCAATTTAAATACATTTATTATGTAATTAGATGATCTGTGGCACCAGATTCCAGGTGTCATGGACGATATAATCATTGTTTTGTATAATTAAATAATCAAATAATGAGTTCATGTAACATCATCCACTTCCCTAAGGTGGCTCCAAACCAGGCTCATGAACGATGATGTCGTGATTAATTTAAATATTTTAACTATATAATTGATATTAAGATGGTCTATGATACTTGCCTCCCACATCGCGTAACCACAATCCACTGATCATGGATTATCTAATGTCCTATTTTAATAATCAAATAACAACATAATCAGAGGATGAAATGGTCTGCCATTCTCCACACAATTTTCTCTCAGTTGCCTCCCACATGATTGTGGGAAACTCCCAGGTTCATCCCTTATTTAATCGCAGAACACAGTAGTAACATGTTTAAATGCTGAACTGTCATTGTGTATGCAGGGTTTTTCGAAGATATCACATATTTAATGTTGGACGGCTGCCTCAAAAGAGATGGACTGAAATCTAATAATCGCTAAGTCTACTCTAACAAACGGATTATCACCTTACTGAAGAAGTCTACAATGTCAAACTCACCTGTTTGATGAATAATCGTAGTCTTATTATCTTTTGCTCCATAGTTTTACTTCTGAGGAGAGAGAGTATTCATAAACAGAAGACTCTGAACTGTTTCTCCACAGACTATGTTCTCTGATGATTAGGTAATCTTGAATTTGGTAACCAGGAAAATCTGTAGCCACACTTCCAGAGTTGTGGCTGTGACTTGCTTAGACGAATCAAATGCTGTCATGAAAAGTTTAAGGAGATAGTTATCTTGGCAGACTGTAATGTCCCATGATAACACTTTCTTGAAGCTGCTCTCTCGTCCTTGGCCCATGATACCAGGATACAGAATGCAAGCAGGGTTGCCAGGCAACATTTATGAACCAACATTCTGTCACATTCTAGTTCCCCTAGTATACCCACCGGTGAACTAACCCTACATCTTCACTGAGTTTCTCACAAAAACAAAGCAGGGCTCTTTCATTTGACTTCTACATATTTACCCGTCTCTCAAGCTACAACATGCCTATAGTGACATAAGCATGAAAATGAAAGAATCATTGTGCCATTCAAGTACAATGATGAGTATTTTAAACCTGTTTTCCATGCTTCAATTTTCTAATTTCTAGAATGGAAACAATACATTTAATCGCCTCTACCAGAATCCTTTTCTCTTTATTGAAAATAAAGCATACTCCTCTTCATCCTCTTACCATTAGAGGAGCTTTATCCCACGGTTTCTGAGAATTGTTTAGATTTTCATTAGGCTGTAATTAAGGATTTTGAGCAGTGTCTTATGTTTCTTTCAGTCATTTTGGATTCCTCAATTGACTGTTCTCCATTAAGTCCTGTATCCCGCTTTCTAAGATGGTTATTTACAGTTATTTATTGTTGGTGGTGTGTCATGTTATCAGCCCGACAGAGTTCATGAGATGAGATTCCCTGATAAGGAGATTATTCAGTTATTCCATTTTTAAAATCGGTGGTCACTGTGTCCTTCATGGGTCAGTTCCCTTGTAACCTTGCAGTAACTGCTGATGCGAAACAGTACAGTTTTTTAAAATCGTGTAATCATTTGATTGTTAAAAATGTACTACTACGTAATCAGTAATCACTGTGTAATGCAGTGTCCCCCATTCTCTGGGCACTGCTTTTGGTACTCCTGCTTTGTCAATCCCACAGCAGCCAAATGGCGGATGACACCATCATTACTTACGCAATCAAATAAGTTAAAAATTTTATAGTCCTCCATACTTAACTTTCATAAGATGGAACCAAACTCCAGTGATTGTCAAGGAAGGAGTACTTAGATGATTAAATACTGCCACGTGATTAACTCCCATGGAGGAATGACCCTACTCCAGTCAAGAAGAACAACATCTTCATCGATTCAAATAATTAATATATAATGAAAAATGATTGGGTAATATCATGGTGGTGCATACTTAAATCCCACATGGAGTAGTCAGACTGGTCTCTTCCTGGAATAATGATTTATTTATAAAATTAAATTGATAATTAATTAGCTGGTGTTTTATGTTAACACTGACTATATGGCACCAAAGTCCTAAAACTATCGCTGATGTAATGACCTATTTACAGAGCTAATTGATGAAGTAATGAGATGATGTTACATCGTGTACTCACAAAATCTGACTCCAAAAGGGACTTAGGGTCCATAACATTACAGATTCAGTATCAGCCTGGGGACCTAGACTTATACCCTCAGGTATTGAGAATTAAATAGATGCTGTATTTTAACATAATGAACATGCATAGGAGAGAATGTAAGTGTCGGAATGCAGACCCTTGGTGGAGGGATTGCTTCATATCTTGTGAACACCACACTTCCCACCACATGGAGGTGGGGATATAGGTCCAAATGAACTGAGGGCATAACTGTAAAATTACCTAGATGTACTGTGTTCTCTCATGATGCAATGTGTGAGTAGCGTTCTCATGAGCTGGTCAAATTGAAACATAACTCCTCCTGACTTCCTAAAATTCTCCCATTTCCTCCATTTCCCCCTGAAAGTAGGTAACAGGAAGCTATTCCTGATAAGAAGCTTACTTAGAATAAGACATACTTTAAGCAAGACATCCCTCCCCCAGGTTTTATCTTTTCTTTGTTCTGCCTTTCCACTTTCCCTCATCTTCACACACCTCTACCCCAAGACCTGTCAGTGAATTGTGAACATCTGTTTCATGTCACTCATGTACTATTAAATAATTGTTGTAGAAATTTTTTTTGTTGAAGTCTTTAATTGCCTTCCTGGCCTTACTTGCTGTTTTTTATTACTATTTAAATTCTATAAAGTTTCAGTTGTAATCTGACCCTGAAAGAATTTAAAAATGGTAGTGTCCATGTAATGCAAAAGTCTGTTTTAGGGTTCAGGTTGTGGTGGTGCTTGCCTTTAACCCCAGTACTCAGGACACACAGGCAGGCAGATTTCTGTGAGTTTGAAACAAATGTCATGATCACAGCTAGTCTCACTACAACTGAGGCTATTGCACAGGGAAACCCTGTCTCAAAATCCCCCAACAAATCTGATTTTGGCTATGTCCCATTTGCCCATTAGCCAGAAAAAGATGCATGCTATCATTACAAAATATTCTTTATTTATCTCTTAAGTCTATGGAGTTATTTCTCATTGGAAAAGCAGACTATAGATCAGCTGCACTTCCAGCTTTTTAGAATTATGTTTCTGAGACAGGCTCACTATTTATGACATAGGTGTCCTTGATCCCACTTTGTTGCTTCTCTTGATTATCCCTTCTTAAATAAATGAATGTATTCCTTCAGTACATGCTTTAGACCAAGTATCGTAAACACGTTATTTGTGGATACCAATTATTTTTGCAGAAATATTTAATAAACAGACCTCATTAATCTGTAACACTGCAATTTGATTTAAAATATGACCCACTCCAAATTACAAATGATCTAAAAATACCAGAAGATGAAAAATTATGTCCTTGGAGTTTTAAAATTTAACATTTATGTCATGGAGTAAACTATCCATTGCATTTACAGGAAAACAAAAATTTCATGAGTAGCATGTTTTCTGCCTTCATACTAGAGTAAAATGAATAGTTTTTCTGAGTGTATTGCAAGGGCAAACAGGGTAGGTATTCAGCTGTTTAAGTAACATCATGAAAAAGGCTCTGCTTCAGGAAACATGATGGTTTGAGTGTGATTGGGCCGATGATGTCATAGGGAGTGGTACTATTAGAAGGTAAGGCTTTGCTGCAGTTAGTTTTGCATTTTGGGAAGAAGAGCATCACTGATGATGGACTTTCAGGGTTTGCATGTTCTGGATATGAGCAAGTGTGTAATATGATGTCCTCTGGCCTGTGTATCAAGATGAAACCAGCATCGCATTCTTCTTCCAATTATGTTTTCTCTTATTATGAAAATGGACTGTACCTCTGAAACTGTGAGTGACTGAAATTAAGTGTCTTCTATATAAGATCTCTCTTGAATAGTATAGAGGTGAATATCTCATCCATGCCTGTCATTGGTGAGACCAGGGTTGGGTTCCCTGACTGGGAGAGTACTACTCAGGAGGCAGAGTCAAACAGATCACTGTTAGTTGGAGACCAGACTGATATATAAGACTAGTTCCAGGACAAACTCCAAAGCCACAGAGAAACTCTTTCTCAAACAACAACAACAAGACTTGTGGAATTTGTGTATATACACAGCAATAAAAAAAAACTTAACTAATGCATATTAGGTAGTTGTGTTCTTTAAATACTCAGGGTGCATTAATTCATGTCAGGTGAATGAAGACAGACTAGATTTGTGTGATCAAAATTTTGCAAGTTTATATTGAGCTGGACCATGGCACACAAGGTTAGGTCATTGAAAATTGCATGGATCACATTTAATCGTGCCTGTACTACCCTGTGCTGGGCAGAAACTACTGCAAATCCTTCAGGATGAAGCTTTGGATGTTCATTGAGAAGCAAATACAGATCATTTATTGATGGTCTACCAAACCCTGTGGCTGGTGTTGGAGACGGCAAATAAAGAGAGGAATATGAAAGAATTGAGTTCATTTAAGAACTTTGATTTTGCTGTAGACACTGGGCAGAAAGAGGTGGGAGACAGAAGGAACACGAGCAATTTCCTGTTTTCCATTGGTGGAAATTAGCAGGGTGGAGCCTGTAATCAATTTTAGATGATGTACAAAATGCCTGGCTGGCCATTTCTTTGTGTCCATCCACAGACAAGAATAATCAATAATCTGGATAATGGACAGATGTTAATATGAAAACAAATTGCAGGCTCTCTTGTTGGAGCTCCGATATAAACCACTGCCACACAGCATGATGCATGTCTAGGCTTCAGAGCTTGAAGAGCAGCTCTGCCTAGCTGTCATTGCTATTGGGATTTTGAGAGAACATGTGACTTGTGCTGACCAGGTCAATGGCCTTTGTGCTCTGAGCCTACCTGTATATATGTTCCATGAGGAGAATGAGATAGCTTTCATATCAGTATCCATACTGGTCTGTAGTGGTTCAAAACTTTAATCCGAGCACTTGGGAGGTAGAGGCAGACAGATCACTGTGAATTCTAGGCCAGGCTGATTTTCAAAGAAAACTCCAATCCTACAGACAAACCCTGCCTTGAAAAACCAAATCAAACCAAAAGAAAACAAAAGAGAAACAAATATTGCTTTCGTGTGTGCATCACAGGCTTGCTTTGGGCATGTTTTGGAACACACAAGGGAGAAAATATAATTTTGGCTTCTGGAATTTAGAAATATGGCATTCCACATTCAGGTTTGTCTTACATGTGCCAAGTACAATTTAAACATCAGTGGAAAAAGGGGATGGGGATCATCCTTCAGCAAGATTTGACCAGAGTGCTTTTAACTTTCCATTACCACATTTCAACCAGGAAAGTTGAAATCAAATAACATTCTTGTACTTAAGACATAATCTTTCCTGCTATAGGATGTCTGAGCCTTGATGGTGAATGTCTCCCATCTAAATAATAATATGTCTGGGCCCAGTCAGTTTTACACACACCCTTCAGGCAGGGAGTAAGTGCAGCTATACAGTGCCTGAAGGCAGTGCCTGAATATATGGAGTGTGGTTAGTATTATGGGAAGCAATTCCTATTAGCCATTTATAGATATTAATAGAAATCCTCTGGCATTGCCCTAACTTTGGTTGATGTCTTAAGTTTAGTGAATGAATAAAATGGAGCTTCATTTTTTAAAGGACCACAAAATACCATCATACTTGAAGAAATATTTTACAGGATCCACAAAGTGGAAGCCATATCGATCCTACTGAGTCTATTCCTTTAATAGCTATAGAGAGCATTTCTTTGAAATACTCGTGTATGCTGAAGACCAGCTGAGACATCTAGAGTCATAAACCAAACAATTACAGAATTCTTCAAATTTCCATTGTTAGGCAAATATTAAGTAAGAAGCCCTCAGCTTCTGAGACAGCCCAATAAATCCACTTTCAACAAAAACAGAGGGCTGTATTCTTCCATTCCTGCTCAAGTAGAGAACATTGAATAATTCAGCTCTGATTTCACCTGCCCAATGTGGAAGCTGAGCTGGCTCACTATAGTGCTCATAGAGGCATTCTTCCCAGCCACTTTCTCTCTGAATATTCAAGTTAACATGAAAACACTTTTTATTATTATTCATTTCTCAAAAATGTCTCACTAATTTCAGGATTAAAACTCAAAATGCAATGGAGCTATCACCCAGATGTCTGTCAGGGGAAAATATATCATCTTGTTTGTGATATGGTTTCATGATTTTTCTCATAGTTTCTGATGTGCCTGTGGCAAGCAGGTGAAAATTACCCTCAGTTCTCCTAATCTCAGCAAGATGCCATAGAACAAACACAATTTATGTCCTAAAGCCTCTTTAATTTTTTAATATTCTGGGCAGCCTCATCTACAGATAGAGTTCCAGGACAGCCAGTATTGAAAACCTGTTTTGAAAGTCAATAAAGTAAATAATAATAATTAATTAATTAATTAATTGATGAGAAAAATCTACTACAAAATGACAGCAAGAGTAGTAGTAGTAGTAGTAGTTAGAGTAGTAATCATAATAATCATCCACCTCCTCCAGCTCATCATCATCATCATAATTATTAGGATTCTGAATTTGCCAGCCTGTTCTACAATGTGTGTTCAAAGACAGGAAGTCCTACACAGAGAAACCCTGTCATGAAAAACCAAAATAAGTAAATAAATAAATAAATAAACAATAAAAACATGCATGTTTCTCCTTTTTCTTTTAGCCCTCTAAAACCATTGAGGAATTTACTCTTGTCACCCAAGCCCCACTAGCCAATCAGGGAATCTAGGCCCACAGGCCAATCTAAGGTTTTTCAGGAAACTTCCTGGAGCCATGCTGCAGGCTTGATTTTATAGCACAAGAGGCACAATTAGAATAGATGCTATGCTGTGAATGCTGCTGTAGGAAACTGTGAGGAGCATGCATGGACAAGGAAGACATAGATTGGTAAGCAAGAGAATGCTATCCTAAGATGAAGGGGATGGTATTTGGGGTCAGAGAGACTGTGAGGTGAAAGACCTCAAGGAGACGGAGTCTATCACTGAGAGGCCCTTGCCCCAAAAGGCGAGACCAGACCACTGAATGCAAGCACAAGAGGCAGTTTATTGAATACACAGGTACCTGAGGATGCCACAGTCCCTCGAGAGACTGAGTGTGCCTTTGTTAAAACATATGTAGTTTATATAGGGTTGGGGTGGCAAGAAGCAGGCTTAAGGAAGCAGAAGCATGTTTACAGGGATTTCCTTAGTCCATCTAAATAAAGCAATTGTGGTTAACCAAGGACAGTGTTGTTTATTCAGCTTTTTGCACAAAGAATTCAGTTATGAATATCTCAGCATTCTAGTGTTCTTGAATAAAATGTTCCCAGGACCTTCTGTTCCCAGATACAATCCTGTTGACTTTGCTTTGGTCCAAGCTGCAGACCACAGATATCTTGTTGGCATCAGATGAGAGGAATATCTGGTTCCCTCCTGTACTATGCCATAACTTGACCTTGGCAAGTTGGCAAGAGCAGCTCAAACAGGCAATATGTATAGTGGGGGTGGTCTTTCATCCCCCCTTTTTCTGTTAACTGAATAAAACCCTTTATTCATGGTTCCTCAGTTTCCATTTATTTTAATTGCTGGTACTGCTTTGTAAAAATGAGGGCCTGAACAACTGACAAGCGTTCCTTCATGGACTGTACTAGTCTATTCAAAATGCAGGGACCAAGGATGAGAATTAAAAGAAATATAATAAGCAGTCCCATGATGGTGGCTATCAGGGTACTGAACCCATTAAACCATCCTTGTCGTTGAATTCTCCATGCTGGTTCAGGCGGGCCTGGTTCAGTGTCTGAAATTCTGGTTTTGCGGCCTTCACATGGGACACATGGATCCAGTCAGCAATCCCATCTACTTTCAAGGTGGTGGGAGTTGTCAGGAGCATAGTGTAGGGGCCCCTCCAGCAGGGCTCTAGATTCTTTGTTTGATGTCTCTGGACACAGATGAAGTCACCAATCTGGAAGGAATGAGGTTGGGGCGTGCCTTTCACCCCTCTCAGTAGGCAGCTGCCAAAGGATTCCAGACCTCTTGTTGGACTATCTGTAAGGCCCGAGATGTGCCTGCATGGAGGGAGTATTTGCAAAATCAGAAATGTTGGCATCAAAAAACTCAATAGCTGGTGGTGGGCTACCATATAAGATTTCAAAGGTAGTTAAGCCATGGGGCCTGGGGCATTCCTGGCCCGATAGAAAGCTAGTGTCAGGAGTTGTACTCAGTTTGTCGAGCCAGTTTCAAGCATTAAATTGGATAAAGCCACCTTAATGATTCTATTCATTCTTTCTACGTGTTCTAAACTCTGGGGTCTATATGTACAATGTAATTTCCAGTTGATCCGCAGTTCTTCTGGGCAGCCTGATCTACAGATAGAGTTCCAGGATAGCCAGTATTGAAAATCTGTGTTGGAAATTCAATAATGAAAAAAAAATTAATTAATGAGAAAAATCTACTACAAAATGACAAGAGTAGTAGTAGTTATACTTGTAATCATAATCATCCTCCTCAGTCCTCCTCATAATCATAATAATAATTAAGATTTTGAACTATCCAGCCAGGTTTATAAAGTGTGTTCCAAGACAGGAATTACTACACAGCCAAACCCTGTCTTGAAAAACCAAAATAAATAAATAAATAAATAAATAAATAAGAAAATAAAAAAAGAAAGAAATGTATGTTTCTGCTTTGGATTTAAGAACACTCTAACCATTGAGGAATTACCCTTGTCAACCAAGACTCACTAGCCAATCAGGGAATCTGGGCCCACAGGCCAATCTAAGGTTTTACAGGAAATTTTTGGAGCCATGCTGCAGGTTTGATTTTATAGCACAGCAGGCACCATTGGATTGGTTGCTCTGCTGTGAGTGCTGCTGTAGGAACTGTGAGGAGCATGGAAGAGCAAGGAAGACATAGAATGGTAAGCAAGGGAATGCTATCCTAAGATGAAGAGGATGGTATTTAGAAGCAGAGACTGTGAGGCAGGGACTCCCTGAGACTGGTTGGAAACCTAATGACTCATTCAAATTTCCATGAGATCCCATGTAGAACTAGAAGTTATGCAGATCAGGGTGCAGAATGTGATTACTTTAATTTTGGGGCTTAATAAGAGGAATGCATTTCAATAAGGAAGCTTTGTGTGTAAATGTTTTTTGTAGTCAACACCAAAATGCTTTTCCTGAATATGGAAGGGAAGTATCAGTACATGGAGGGGCACAGTTTGCCCAGTGCATTCAAGATGTTCTTAACTTCACATCTAACATTTCAGTATAAGATGAATTAGGAGTTAATTTTATACATACTGTAGATGGCATTCTTTTTATTTCTTTATATATTTATATTTATTTATATTGTACTTTAAAAATCTTAATAAAAAGATGTTATTTTACTTATAGATCCCAGCTCCCTCTCCCTCCCATCCTCTCATACCACCCATCACATCCCCTATCCACTCCCTAGGAAGATCAGCCTACCAAGAAGCATCATCACAATCTGCCCTTTGTGGTAGGGCCTTCTCCCATGGCTGTAGGCTAAGGGAGATTCCCCATTTGGAGTCAATTTGGTATATCCTGCAAATGGCAATAATTTAATTTATTTTTTTATATTTATTTAATTTATATGTTTTTGTGCCTGGGTTTATTGATTTTTTGTTTCAAATAAAGTGTTTCTTTGTAAAGGTTAGGAAATTGACCTGGGACTTGCTCTGTAGAGCAGGTTAGCCCCAAGCTCATAGAGATGCGCCTTCCTATGCCTTCGTAGTGCTGAGATTAAAGGCATGGGTCACTAAAGTCATACATAAATGACATTCTTGTGTTGGATAATCCTCCACAAATAAGCTATGATGAGAAAAATTAGAATTAGAATTGTTGTTACAAAATATTTACCAATTCTTACAGGATACTGAGTAACACAAAATAGAATTTAGCTGAGAGAGTGATGCCTAAAAAATAACCCAAAGATGAGTAGTACTGTAACCAGGTCTGTTACAGATTGGGATACTAAAATACACATTTGATCTCCAGTCTTGTGCAGACAGTTATCTCCAAAACATGATAAAGGAGACACCCCTGATTTATAAAGAGTAACCAGCCCCATCCTCATCCAATAGAAAATGGCTTTTTATAAGCTGCTCAAGGGGTCACAAATAGGTCACAGTGAACATTAAAGCCTGGTGTGCCATAAAGTTCTAGTTTTCATATACAGAAATTTTTTTCTGCCAGATGGAAAAGTTGAGACCACGTGACACCTTTGTGCATCACAGGGTTGCTTTTGTGTTTTGTGGGGACATTCACTGATAAACTGTAAGTTTGGCTTCTGCAATTTATGAACATCTCATTCAAAATTCAGGTTTTCTTACATGATTTACACAAAGCTTAGAAACTTTTAAAAAGAGGTGATGGGGATCTTCATTCAGCAATACATGATCAGAGTGCTATTAACATTTACCTACCACCCACAACAATGGTGTGATTCAGAAAGTTGAGTTTCTGGTAACAAATATAATTTCTGATCTACAGTAAATTCTAAGGCGTGCATGATGTTGAATTTTACAACTCAACTCTGCGATGATTCATTGTTTCAATTGGTGATGATGACCTCCTTCATGATTGGAGTCTGGCCATGTTTCCCTTCCAGTTGAATGCTACATAACCTCTTTATTGTGACAGTTAGCTATTACTGACTTATTTATTTAATTCTTTAAATTATTTAAACGACAGAGAATGCCATCACTGATTATGATTAATTAGGGTGCAAAAATCTGTCAGGGACAAGGTTAGGAAAGTTGTAGACATGGGTAGAGCATTTTTTGAATGATCTATGCATCTCACAGAGTACTACGGATGCTGGGTGATAAGAGTCCAGAAGACTGCAGGATGCCCTCTGAGAAGTACAAAGACTTCATCAAGGCCAGCATGGTGGTCTAGGTGTTGACTACCTGTTGTTCCTCCACAGCTTCACATCAGTTGTGACCTATGATGAGAAGAAGTAGTGACATAAGGAGGTCGACCCCATCACCAAGACCTGGCAAAAGGATGATGACCCAGAACACGGAAGAACATCTCTCTTTCAGCTCTGCTGGTGATGCCCCTGCTGCTGCCATCTTTTCAGCTGATATCAACCTTTTGGCTACTACTGCTATGCCAGGATTGGGCCCATTATCTCAGTTCCTGCCGCACCACAACAGAGATTCGGGTGCTGGTCATGATGGCAGGCCAGCAGAATTCTTTAGGCAAGACAATATGATGATCTGACGATTAACATATGGAATTTTTAAAATCCGTGATGACAGCATACTTTTCCATATCTGGCAAGTCTGCCCAGGAATTGATGATACAAAAAAGGTCAACAACTTACATAAAGATGTAATTATTAAATTATTTCATTATATAATCTGGGAAGCCTGAAGTTTGGTGTCAAGTGTGACAGACGATCTAACTATCTTATTATTTCATTATTCAAATCTGTCTTTTTCTACTACAGGAAGAATGGAGTCTGCATCCACCGTGTTGGTGTTAAACTGTCTCTTGTGATTTCATTATTTATTTATTTCTTGATATCAATGTTGATATCATTTTGTTATCGCTCTAGGGATGAATTGTGAGAAATTATCTCTTTATTCATTCATTTTGAAAGACCTAAAAAGTAATGTTAATGATGGACTAACCTGGAAACCAATATCTGTTCCTTGGAATTTGCTAGCTTCCTCTCACAGGGCCCTGAGATAAGAAGAATTCACACTGCCCCTCCTTTCCTGTGAGTCAACAGGTGGTAAATAGGGTCAAGAGATAGCTGTAACTCTGGTTTGCCCAGACAAGATTAATTAACACACCTGAGGCCCTAAGGCCTGCTGACCCTAATAGCAGACCATCCGGCCTCCAAGGGTCATGTACTCAATGGAAAGAGGGTCCCACCCCCTCCCTAAGCTTGTGGGTTTGCCTTTAAAAACACCTGGGCCCAGGGGAGGGGGCTTCTCCCTAGCCTGTGTGCGTTTGCACAAACGCTTCCTGTTCATTAAAGCCTCTTGCGTTTTGCAGCAACTGGACTGGATATTGAGTTCTTGGGGTATCGACTGAACCTGGAAGACTCCTCATTTTGAGGGTCTTACAATTTTATTCCTCAAATCTGTGAGAAAGAATGCAATGATGCCATTGCTGCAGACGCGGAGAGAGAAGGCGCCGCCCTGTGCCATCACACACAGAGGACCGCCCAGCCCGGCCCTGCAGGGCATGCAGGGAGTAATACTCCCTGGCAGTGGCCTTGGGAACAGAGGCTTCATGCAGAGAAGCAGCCATCTAGGTAGGACACTGAAGGGCGCTGGCGCACCAGTGAGGACACAGACAGTGACCACTGTAGGCATAGCAAAGGACTCTGGGAATCATAGTCCCCTTCCACCCTGAGACGGGCTCTCCAAGACTGCGGGGAAAATTCCACAGTGTGGGAAGGGGAGGGGATGTCGTCGGCCAGTGACATCACAGGGAGCAAGGTCCTGGGAAAAGTAGTCCCGGAGAGCAGCAGTGAAGACAGAGGCACCATTTCTGTCATTCTTTTTTGAGGGGGCATGGCTTCCTTTCCTCACGTGACCCCATCCTTCCCCCCGGAAACTCCGCCCACAGGCCCCATAGGCTCCGCCCCGCCCCAGATGGCCCTGCCCTTGCACCTGTCTTTCAGGGCCTGTGGCTTCCTGGGCATTTACCACCTGGGTGTGGCTGCCGGGCTGTAGGCACATGGGGCGGGGCTGCTGGGTGATGTCAGGGGCTACGCAGGGGCGTCGGGCGGGGCCCTGTTGGCAGCCATGCTGCTGACTTCCCCTGAGCAGCTGGAGGTGAGTGTGGGCAGGACAAATGTGACATGTTACTTGTGACATGTTACATGTCAGGGGTCACGTGTGTGGTTCCCAACCTTCCCACAGGCCTGCACAGGCTTTTGCACACAGCCTGGCCGAGGATACCAGGCAGCAACCACTGGGCGTGGCCACACCCAGCTTCCACCTCATGGAGCAGCTGAGGTGCATGGGGGGGTAAGGGGGTGGGGTGGGGCACAGGTCACACGGTACGTGTTACATGTCATGGGTCACGCATGTGGATCCCATGTCAGGGGTCACAGGTCACATGTGTCCCCCCTCCCCCGTACCATCAGGGACGGCCTGGACCAGATCCTCCCAGCCCATGCTCACGTCCTGGTGCAGGGCCGACTCTATGTGTCCTTGACTGCAGTGAATACATTCCAGAACTGCCTGGTGACCCAGTTCCTGACCCGTGAAGACCTCATACAAGTGAGGGGGCGGGGCCACAAGTGTAAGAATGTGTCATGTTCCGTGTTTCCTACATGTATGTTTCATCTGTGTTTGCACATGCGAGTCGCATGTTTGCACATACGTGTATCGTTTTGCTCATGTGTGTCTCATGTTTCTCCTCATGCGTGTCCTGTTTCCCCTCATGTGCAGGTCCTTCTCACCAGCTGCTTCATCCCCATCTACTCAAGGCTGAAGCACGTGGAGTTCCAGGGTCAGGTGGGCGGGGCAGTAAGGGGCGGGGTGGTTGGGTGTGGTCACGCGTGTCTATGACAAGTGACCCCGAACACGCGTGTATATTGTCGCGATTCCTCACATGTCCCCCGGCACCCCATCTCCCCAGGCCTGGGCAGATGGCGCCCTCTCGTGCAGCCTCCCCCTGCCCCCTGGTGGTCGCACCCTCACCATATCCCCATTCTGTGGACGCCATGGCATCTCGCCCCGAGACCCTGGCCAAGGTCTTGGCTCTTGCGTGCAAGAGACTGGACAGGATGTGGAGGTGAGCCGTGTGGGGCTTCCGTGGCCACGCCTGTCACAGCATGCTCACACAAAACTCACTTCTGGCCCAGCCCACACACACTTCTGGCTCCACCCACACTCATTTGCGGCCCCGCCTAGATCTCCACGGCCAATGTTGCCCACCTGGCCCGAGCGCTCTTCAGCCGGCCAGTGGAAGCCTGGAGTCACTGTACCATGATGGCTTCTGCGACGCCATGAGCTTCCTGCGCCATGAGGACCGCTTCTGGTGAACAGGCGTGTGTGCACACATGTATGTAGCTGAATAAATGAAGTCCCTGTGATTTACATGCTTGTCGTTTGTTTTACACGCATGTCGTGCCTGTGGCTTCTGTGATCTTAATGCGCCAGCTCCACAACACTAATGTATGTCGCGTGTACACATGACATCCTGGCTGGCGCCGCCTCCATTACATGCAGTTCACATATGGAGTCATGGTGTTTCCATGTGAGCCAGTGCAGTGTGCATTGGAACCTGTGTACATGGCATGTGATCCCGTGTAGTTAACATGTGAGCCTGTGTATTTGACATGTGATCCCTTGTAGTTAACATGTGAGCCCATGTGCACAACATGGTATTCATGTCTTTACCATACATGATCATGTACTTACATTATGGCTTCATGTACTTACTGTGAGACCCCATGTAGCTAGCATGTGTAAATGGGTAGTTTGCATTGGTGTCACATACTTAGCATGTAAGTAACATGCGAAGTCATGTGGGCAACATCTGAGCTGCTGCAGCAAACATAGGAGCCCTCAGAGTTTACATATGGGTTCATGTAATTAACATGAGGACATGCAGTAAACACATGAATTCATATGGATAACATGTTTATATTTGCTTTACCAGGATGTGGTTGGGGTTGGAGGGGAAATAAATACGTGGTCGATACATTGGCGGTTGGGTTATATATGTGGGTTACATATTTGCACTTGCTCCACCTATGTTACATGTATGATATGCATGTTTCTTTTCAGTTGTTTCTTGTTATTTTCTGTTCCTTGACTTGGGCCAGGTTATGTGTGTGAGGGGGGACACAGGCGTTGGCAGGGTGTGCAGGGAGAAAACGTGAAGGAGGAAAAAATAAAACTAAAAAGAAGGGAAAGAACCCGTGAAACAATAACAGAGGAGACGAACAACAATGACAACAACAATAATAATAGTGGGGAAAGAATGGGCTTAAATACTAACTCACAGCACAATAGAAAAATTATAGGAAGGTTAGGCTTAGCTCCTACCTACCTGTTGTGTGTTGTCACCAGGTGTGTGTCATCAAAATGGGAAGACTACCAACAAAAGCCTTGGGGCAAGGAGTTCCCGCCAACAGCTTCAGGCTAGCTCAAGGAGCCTCAGGGGTGCATGCAGGGCCCTACAGGTCCCCCTTTCTTGTAATATAAACAAACACCTGCCTTAGGTGGCAGAAAACATCAGCATAATTCCTTACCCATCATTGGAGAAGTCACCCAGGCCCGTAACCTTCCTATCTTAGTTTAGATATTTGCCCCCTCTGCCTTACCCTTCACTGGTGAATAGTTTGTTCAGCCACATGTGGGCAGAGGCATTTTCTCTTGAGTCAAAGACAGTATCTGTCTTGTTAGAAAGTTGGCCCGGGCCTCTTTAGTGCTATGGCAAAATAGCACCAAGTGCAAGGCCTACAAACCCCAATGATCTGCCCACAAGTTGAAGTCCTTGTAAAAAGCTTTCTGCATTGGCAAGTGGCACTCAGGTTTCATAGATGTTAATGACCTGCATGGCTAAAGCATGTGTATAACATAAAAACTGATCACTCCAGGATTTCTGGAGAAAAATGATGAATTAACACAGATATGTGTGAAAGACAGAACAAGAAGCCATATGAGCTTCTCACAAAAATTCAAGTGTTCCTATAGGAAGTTAGTTTGTAAATTTAGTTTAAAAATGCCAGTTTGTACTAGATAATAAAGTGTGATTTGGGTGGCTAAGACTTAAGCCAAATCACCTGATAGTTGATCTACTGTGCTTGCAGGATTTACAGATTGGGAGAGGGCTATGGTAGAATCTGTTGCTTCAGTGGAAAAGGCAGCATTGGCAGCCATGATCCCGGAATCTCCTATCCTCTGTGCTACACACCTGGGTATGACCCTGCAACAGCTGTTACATTTGGCAGACCTGCTGAGAACAATTGAAACTTCCTCCAAAATTATTAGCATTGTTTACAGTAATAAGAATGGAACCAGAATACAGTACCTGAGATGAAATTGAAATTCTTGTCCTTTGTATAAAAGTATAAATTTATAGCCACTTGATCCAAACTATAATTAATGGTCTGGAAAAAAAGGCCACATATGGCTACTCAGACCCATGGCTACTCAGACCCACTGGCATCAGGATAGGTAGATTCTTGAAGACCCATCAGACCTTTTTCTGGCTGTTAAATCACCATCCCTCTGCACATGTTGAATCAGCCACTCAGGCACCCAAACAGAGTTATCTGCATCTTGTGGAAACACACAAACTGACCTTTGAGACCATACTAGAACTGGGTCAGGGCCTCCCCATTTTGCAGTAGTGACACTCTTCCACATAACTGAGCCATAGTCAGATGACCCAGGGCCCCAATGCCTGTTGGCCACAGATCGAGCAGCACCATCAATAGTTAAAAAATTTAAAATATAAAGGACAAGAGAAAGGTGATTATGAGGAGATCCTGTAAACTCCCCCTGTTTTGTTTTATGAAGATAGGCTTTAATTGTGAAATGTGCATGTTCCACCATGGCCTGACCCTGAGGATTATAAGGGATATCCATTTTACGTGAGATAATTTTTTTTTTTTATTTTTGCAAACAGCGTTAAAACCTTGACTAGTATAAGCAGGGCCATAATCAGGTTTTAATTGTCTGGGCATTCCCATATAAGCATAGGCTTGTAAACAATGGCTCTTAACATCCTTAAGCCTTTCTCCAGTATGAATACAGGCAAATATGAAATGAGAATGGGTATCCACAGATACATGAACAAATTGTAGTCGACCAAAGGAAGGAACATGAGTAACATCCATCTGATAGATATCATTAGTTGTGACACCACAGGGGTTAACTCCAAGGTGTGGAACAGGTAAGAACTCTGCACATAGGGGCCAATTCTTAACTATATCAATAGCTTGGTCTCTAGTAATTTTAAAATGGAATTTAAGTGACCCTGTATTAAGGTGGAAGGTTGTATGAGCTTTGCAGGCTGCTTCATAACCAGATTCTCTGATCATTATGATTGTACTACCTCTTTTAGTTTTAAAATCAACAATGGCATTTTCTTCACTTAAAGGGCTAGGCAAATCAGAATGCGCTCGGAGATATCCTACAAAAATTGGATGAGAGAGCCTCCATAGTAGGCTTTGTATGGCTAGTAAGTGTTCTTGTACATGAGAGACTGGAGCTATATAAGCAGCAGTTTCTAAGGGAGCCAATATATAATACACATATTTACTATCTGTGTACAAGTTAAATGGCTCATCAGAAAAATCTTGAAGGGCTAATTGTACTGCAGCTAGTTCCTCGAATTGTGCAGACTTCACTTTAAGTATAGAGCATTTGATAATGGGAAAAGAAACAACTACTGCACAACCATTTGAAGGGCCATCTGTAAATACATTATGGGTCCCCTTCAGAGGATTTTGGGAAATAACCTTGGGGAAACACACAGGGTGATTTTTAAAACAATGAGCTAACTTACTGGAAGGAAAATGACTATCAATGCAGCAGGGTGTAGAAAACAAGTAATGTGCCACAGTTTCATTAAACTGTTGAAACCATTGTATCTGTTGTTGAGTATAGGGAGTAACAATTACATCTGGCATCTTGCCAAAAACTTGAATACTCATTTTGTATGCCTTTTGAAAAATAGAAAGCATTGCCTGAGGATAAGATCTAACTGTCTTTCTTGGGGCTGCATGTTCATGCACCCATAATATAGGACCAGTTTGCCAAAATACCGCAATAGGGGAATACCTGAAGCAAAGACTAATAACATCAAGTTCTGAGAATAGTCAATATAATTTAAATGTGCAGGTTGGAGACATTTTTGCATAAGCTGTATACATTCTCCCACAGCAGGCATTAAGGTACGCGAAGAAGTGGGATCAGAATCTCCTTGTAAAATATCAAATAATGGTCTAAGCTGCCCAGTGGGTAGGGCCAAACTAGATCGAACCCAATTTATGTCTCCCAATAATTTTTGAAAATCATTAAGGGTGGTCAGATTATCCAGCCTTAAAGTAATCTTTTGAGGACGGATACCAGAAAATAACAAATGATGACCCAGGTATTGATAGGGAAATTCTTGTTGCCCCTTTTCTGGGTCTAATCTTAAACCCGCTAATTGAAGATTATGTTGCAATTCCCCAAAAGCCTCATTCATTTCCTTAGAATCCAGGCCGGCTAAAAGAATATCATATGTATAATATATAGGGATTGAAATTTCTCTCTAATGGGGGCAATGGCCAATGATACATAAATTTGCCAAATAGTGGGACTATTGGCCATTCCTTGAGGCAAGACCACCCATTGATATCTTTTATAGGGCTCTTTAAAGTTAATAGAAGGAATGCTAAATGCAAATCGCTCACTATCCTGAGGTTGCAAAGGAATGCTAAAAAAAAGCAATATTTAAGGTGGATAACTAATAAATGATAGCCTTGAGGAATACCCACAGTGGAAGGAAAGCCAGGTTGTGTTGCTCCCATAATTTACATGCAATCATTAACAGCTCGGATATCTTGTAGGAGTCTCCATTTTCCAGAATTTTTCTTTATAACAAAGATTGGGGTATTCCATGGGGAAGTGGAAGTAACAATATGTCCTGACTCTAATTGTTCCTTTACAAGTTGATGTGCAGCCTGTAACTTCTCAATAGATAAGGGCCATTGCTCCACCCACAGTGGGTTATCAGTTTTCCAGATAATAGAAATGGGACCAGGCTGCATAGCAATAGACCCTAGGGAAAATTTCCCAGCCCAGAGTGATCTCCGGCTCTTTTGATAATTAAATTTTTGGATGCAACAGACTGAGGGTCACCGTGTAGGAATTTACCCAGTCTTTTTCCTTGTACATAACCTTGGTCAGCCAGCATATTTTTAACAGGCTCAGTAGTAAGGACTGCTCCTTTGGCCTGAAGCACATCTCTCCCCCAAAGATTAACAGGTATATGATATAACACAAAAGGCTGAAAAATTCCTGTATGTCCTTCATCATCTGACCATTTAAGAAACTGAGTACTACATTCTGGAGTACAGCAGTTCCCACTCCTTGTAAATGAGTGGAGGCTGGCTGAAGAGGACATGCTTGTGGCTAATGTTTTTTTTGCTATTACTGAGGAGTCCACCCCTGTGTCCCCAAGTCCAGAAATTCCTCTACCTTTTATGGTAAGGGTGAGCATGGGGCGCTGTTAAAGAGTTGAAACTCAAAAGGGACCCATGAGGCCTGTGAACCCAAAACCAGCAGATCCCCTGATGTCCTTTAAAAAGGGATTGTTGGTTTTGAACCTAGGGAGAAGAACCAATTGCACTATCTGAGCACCCTGTGGTATCATTAATACCCCCATTTCTGCCCTAAACATGATTTTTATTTCTCCTTGAAAGTCTGAATCTACTACTCCTGGAATAACTCTAATTCCTTTCAACAAGGCACTACTATGTCCTAACAATAGCCCTATTGTTCTTGGGGCAAGTGGCCCAAAGACTCCTGTTCTCAAGGCTTGAGTGTCCATTTGTGGTGTTAATATTGCACGGGTGGCAGAACAGAGGTCTAATCCTGCGCTTCCAGGGGTACCTCAGATAAGGTCCTGGACATAAAGGGGTTTCTCTGAGGGATCATCTGATCATCTCTATAGAGTGGGTTACAGGTTTATCCATTGCACCATACACCTGGGCTTGAGGGGACCGAGGCTGGCCCTGCTTCCAGATTCCCTGAGCCGGTAAAGGATTACCAAGAGCATCTGTCTTTGTCCTACATTCCTTGCTCCAATGATGATCCTTACAGCAACATGGGCACATCCCTGGCCTAGGGCTCAATTGCATTGCCACACCCGGGGGGCAGTTCCTTTTGAAATGTCCTGGCTGTCCAAATCCAAAGTAACTCTTTGGTCTGGCTCCTCCATTGTTCTCCCCTCTTTTCACGACTGAAACTATAACCTGGCCCATAATGTAATGCCCATCTATGTCCCAACATATGTGTATATAGTCATTAAGACTTTTGGACTTATGGGGACATAAAGCCTCTTTACAATACATTGTCTACTGTTTCTTTTGCCTTACATATGACACTCAAGTTCAGTAGGTTCCATTTATTAATTATTGATCCCACTGTTTGGTATTATGACTAGTAATAACTTTCCTGTAGAGAGCTGCGAAGTGCTGCGCCTTAAAGATGGCACTGGTTTCTGCCCTCCACCTTCCGGATGGCGAGTAATCTCTGTATTAAACAATTCCATATTTGGCTAAACGCTGAGAATCTGGCTTGCTTCTGTGTATATGTACCTGTCTGTTTTTGTTTTTCAGCGCATGGTGTTCTGGGGTTGACTGCCCAAGGTCTTTTAAGCTGTGGGTTGGGCTGCCCCCTGGGTCAGAAGATTATACAAGGTTCCTGAATAAACTGCTTAAAGAAGAGTCTGAACGTTGTGTTTTCTTTGCTGGTCAAAGTAGAGGCGACACTCTCTTGTAAAAATTCCTTCAAGAGTACCTCGAACTTTCTCTTCTAAGAGGTTTAGGGCAGCTGGACTAATGTTTAGGTCTTTGATCCATGTGTTCTAAGTTTTGTGTATAGCGATTCACATGGGTCTCTTTGTAGTCTTCTACAAATCATCATCCAGTTTGCCAGAACAATTTATTGAAAATGATTGCCTCCTTCCATTGTATTATCTTTCCTGTTTCATCAAAACTCAGGAATTTGTAGGTGTGTTGGTTCATATCAGGATTTTCAGTTCCATTGGTCTACCTTTCTATATGTGTGACAATATCAAGTGCTTTTTTTGGTACTTTAGCTCTATAATAGAACTTAGGGCTTGAAATCGGAGAATGTGATGCTTTCTGAAGTTCCTTTATTATACAGCATTGTTTTGACTATTGTGACTCTTTTGTTGTTCCATATACTGTTGAGTTTTGTTTTTTCAAGGTCAGTGAAGAAATAAATGTGCTAGGATTTTTACTGGGAATGCTTTGAATTTGTAGATTGATTTTGGCAAAATTGGAGTTTTTACTATATTTATCTTACCAATTCAAGATCATGGGTGATCTTTCCATTTTCTAGTATCTTCTTTAATTTCCTTCCTTAAAGACACAAGACCATGCAATATAGGCCTTCTACTAGTTTGGTTATAGTTACCCCAAGATGTTATTTGTTGTTTTTCCTATTGCAAAGGGTGGTGACTCTCATCCCTTTTATCTTCTGTATATAGTAAGGCTACTGATTTTTTTTTGTTTTTATTAGTCTTGTGTACTGTCACTGTTTGAAAGATATTTATCATCTGTAGGAGTTCATTGATAGAGTTTTTTGGGTCACTTATGTAAACTATCATATCATCTGCTAATAGTAACAAATTGACTTATTACTTTCCAATTTGTGTTCCTTTGATCTTTTTTTCTTGTTTTCTTTCGGTAGCTAGAACTTCAAGCACAATATTGAAGATTTATGGAGAGAATGGACAGAAGTCTTGTTCCTTATTTTAGAGGAATTGTCTTAAGCTTCTCTCCACATAGTTTAATATTCTATGTTGCTTTACTGTATATTGCTTTTATTATGTTTAGGTAGGTTTCTGTTATCCCTGTTCTTTCCAAGGACTTTATCATAAAAGGGTGTTTGATTTTGACACTGGCATTTTCAGCATTTAGTGAGGTGATAATGTGATTTTTCTGTTTTACTTTATGTATATGATGGATCAAATTGATAGAATTTCATATGTTGAACCATCCCTGCATCTGTGACATGAAGCCTACTTGGTCATGGTAGAGGACTTATTTGATGTGTTCATGTAATCGATTTTCCAGTATTTTATTGAATACTTTTGCATCATTGTTCATAAGGGATATCTGCCTGTAATTCTGTTTCTTAGTTGTGTCTTTGTGAGGCTTGCATATCAAGGTAATTGAAATCTAATTAAAAATGGTTATGAACCTTTTGCTTATATTGTGTGAGACAATATGAGGAGTATTGGTATTAGCACTTCTATGAAATATTTGTACAATTATGCACTGAAGTCCTTTGGCCTTGTGTCTATGTGTTTGTTTTTGGTTTTTTTTTTTTTGGGGGGGGAGGGCTTTGGTGGATTTTCATGTCTATTTCTATTTCAGTATGTGATCTAAATCTATTTAAATTTCTTATTTATACTTGTTTTGAATTTGATAAGTGATAACAATCCAGAAATCTGTCCATTTCCCTTAGATTTTTTTTTACTTTTGTATAGTACATGTTTTCAAAGTATGACCTGAAAGTTCTGTGGGTTTCCTCAGTGTTTGTTCGTATATCCCCATTTTAATTTCAGATTTTGCTGGTTTGCATGTTCTCTCTCTGCTTCTTGGTTTGTTTGCCCCTAAGATTTGTCTATCTTGTTTATTTTTCAAAGAAACAACTTTTTGTTCTACTCATTCTTTGTATTGGTTTTCATGTTCCTACTTTATTGATTACAGCCCTCAAATTGATTATTCACTGGCAGGTACTCCTCTGGGGTAAGTTTGTTTCTTTTTGGTCTATGTCTTTCAGTTGAGCTCTTAATTATATAATTTGACTATCATCTGTTTACTTCACATTAGCACTGATTGCATTGAACTTTCCTTGTAAAACTGCTTTAAAAGTGTCCCATAAGTTCAGGTATGTTCTGTCTTCATTTTCATTGAATTCTACAAATCTTTTATTTATTTCATTATTTCTTCCTGGACCAGGGAATGGTAATTTACTCATTATTCAATTTCTATGAATTTGTAGGTGTCTGCAGTTTGTATTCTTGAAGAATTCCAACTCAAACTCATGGTGATCTGATAAGATATAGGGGGCTATTCAATTTTATTTTATTTTTCATCTGTTGAGGTTTGTTATGTTGCCTTGTATGTAGTCTGTTTTACAGAAGGTTCCATGTGTAGCTGAGGAGAAGTTATATTCTTCTGTGTTTGGATTGGATGTTCTATAAATGACTACTAAAACCAAGTGGGACAAAACTTTTGTTAGTTTCGGTGTTTGTTTGTTAAACTTAAGTTTGGTAATCCTGATTAGTGTTCAGAATGTGGTGGTGAAATTTCCCACTATGGGTAAGGTTTTATGTGAGCTTTGAGTTTTACTAGTGTTTCTCTTAAGAATATGGGTACCTTTTAATTTGGATCAGAGATGTTCAGAATTGAGACTTTACATCGATGGATTTCTCCCATGCTGATTATTAAATGACCTTCTACATATATTGAGTGATTTTGGTTTGAAATTAAACGTTTTAATATTTAGATACCTACACCTGCTTCCTTTTTGAGTTCCTTTGATTGGAAGATATTTTGCAAACCTTTTACACTGAGGTAATGTCTGTCTTTGAAACTTAGGTGCATTTCTTATATGCACTGTAAGGATGGAATTTGTCTTATACACTCGGTTAGCCTGTGTGTTTTTATAGGCAATAAGACCATTAATATTTTGGGAAATTAAAGACCATAGATTGTTAATTCTTGTTTGTTTCATTGTTGGTGGTGGTGGTATTGTGAGTATACTTGCCCACTTTTTCTTTTTGGTTCTTGTAAACTGATATTAACTTTGCCTATGTCTTCATTATTGTAGTTAGCTTGCTTGGATAGAATTTCTTTCCAGAATTTTCTGTAGGACTGGATTTATGGAAATATGTTTAGGAAATCTGGCTTTGACATTAAATATCTTGTTTTTGCTGTCTATAGTGATTGAGAGTTTTGCACATTATTTTAGCCTGGGCTGGCATCTGAGGACTCTTATTATTTGTTCATAATCTATCCAGGACCATCTGGCCTTGTGAGATTCCATGGAGATTTCAGTTGCAATTTTGGTAGGTCTGCATCTATTTGTTACTAGGTCTTATTGTTTTGCTCTTAATGCTCTCTTGTCATTATGTATGATAGGTGTTTTGATAATTAAGTGCCTTGGCGACTTTTAATATTTAAGTCTATTTGTGTTTAGTATGCTTCTAGTACTTTCATTGGCACGTCCTTCTGACTAGAAATGATTACTTCAAGGAATTTGTTGAATATGCTTTCTTCCCCTTTGATCTGTGCTTCTTCACGTTCTTGTATGTCTATTATTAGATTTGGTCTTTTCACTGTGTCCCATATTTCCTATATATTTTGTGCTAAGGATTTGTTGGATTTAAATTTTCTTTCCTCGGTGAATTGATTTCTTCTAGATTATCTTCAATGCCTGAGATTCCCTCTTTGATCTGCTGTATTCTGTTGGTTATGCTTGCATTTGTAGTTTTTACAGTTTAACCAATTTTCCAGTCTCCAATATTATCTCAGTGTGTGTGTGTAAGTGTGTGTGTGTGTGTGTGTGTGTGTTTGTTTTTATTGTCCCTATTTCACTTTTCAGGTCTTGAACTGTTTGAATGGTTTCCTTCATCTGTTTGATTGTTTTTTCTTGGCTTTCTTATTTTCTTTAAGATATTTATCACTTCTTGCATTTTTCTTGTTGTTTTCCTGTATTTCTTTCAATTATTTTTTGTTTTTTCTTCCATTGTTGTAGTGAATTTTCTCATATCCTCCTTGACGTCCTCTATCAGTTTTATGAAGTTGTTTTTTAGTTTGTTATCTTCTGCTTCATCTATTTTGTTGTGTCCATGTCTAGTTTGTGTAGAGACCTTAGGTTCTAGTGGTAACATACTGGTCTTTGTATTGCTGAATCTACTTTTTATGTTGCCATCCACCATTTCTTCTTCCAGTGGGTGCACTTGGAGTCTTTCTTTTCTCTGTCCTCCTGTCTTGGTGGGTATATCTGGGTAAACATTTTCATATCTGTAACTCTGGATAACATGAGCTCTCCTGGATATCTCTCAACCAGAGGCAACAGAAGAGCTAATGATATGGAGTAGGCAGACTCAGGATGGTCTCCAGCATTCAGGGAGAGTGCAAATGATGGGGATCAAAGATCAGGTGAGTATAGGCTCAATGTGGTCCTGCATGGGTAGGCAATTCCATTGTGTTCAGACCACACCCAGGAAGTTCTAAGGAGATGGACTTAATATTGGGACCATTTGGGCTAAACACTTATCTTGAGCAGTGTCCCCAGGAGGGCCAAGGATAGGGGGAAGGCATTCTGTGGGTGGCGAATGGAAACTGAATACCAGGACTAAAACACTCAGGTCAAGTTTATAGCGGGAGTGAAATGCAGAGCTATCCCAGTATTTCACAGGGAAGAATATGGGGGGATTCAACTAGGCCTGCTCCCAGACTCACCAGAGGCAGATTGCAAGCGATAGGGCCCAAAATCAGGTGAATGTAATCTTAAGGTGGTGCTGCTTGGATTGCTGGATTCAATATGTTCAGAGAGGAACCCCAGGCAGATTGTAGGCATAGGGGACTAAACATAGGATGAGAGCAGTGTCAAGATAATCCTGGGTGGATAGGAGCATCCAGTATGCTCAGAGATAACCCATGAAGTTCCAAGGAGAAGGACAGTTTATTGGACCAAGGCTCATTGTCATCAGTGACCCAGAAGGACCATGGTTGAGGGGAAGGAAGTTTCTCAGTGGCACATGTACCAGAATTCCAGGACTGAACCACTCAGGCCAATTATATGGGGGATTGGAGGTGCAGAGTTAACTCAGAGAAGAATTGGGGGGGTCACCCAGGCCTGGTTCCACACTCAACTCTGGTGGAGGTAAAACAATGGATCTCAAAGATAAGGTGAGCACAGGCTCAAGGTGGATCTTCATTGATACATGGTTCCTGGATGCTCAAAGCAAATCCAGGAAGTTGTGGGGTGTTGTAGGGGTTCTAGGACATTCTCTGGGCAACGGATTTCCACCAGCTGTGTGGCCAGCAGGGTCAAGGTTCCCACATATGTTTTCCATTAAATACTTTTATTTTTGTTTCTTTATATTTTGTTAATTTAACACTCATTTAATAATGTCTTCCTGTCTACTCCTTTGTGTATAATTTCTAATCATGTGCTTGGGACACAAATATTAATTATTAAAATATCATATTTGTGGAGTTGTCCTTTGAGTATGGATTGTTCTTAAAAATTCATTTGATTGACTTTTGTTTGAAGTCTATTTTGGTAGATACTAAATGGCTAAACCGGGTCACATGCAATGAATAGTAAATAAATTTTAGAACTAATTAGGAGAAGAAAAGAATCAGCTTCAGATGGTGAGGGTCAAACTGTAGTGCAGTGTGGGAAGAAAACAAGAAAAGCATAGAATCACAAGTATGTGAAGATGAAATGATGAAACCATGTACTTGGTATTTTAAACTAAAAAAAATATTAAAATTAATATCAATTGAGGTAAATCAAAGGGAAATGTCACTTACATTGAAAGCCATTTCCCACTTGAGGTCAATTCAAGGGACCTAAAACTTAAGAAGCTAGAACCAGCTCCTGAAAATTATGTATGGATTGCTAAAGTTTGTGGGGTAGCACATGTGCACAGGCATGTGCTTGATCAAAAAGAACACATTCAATTAAACTACTCAAGAAATAGAAGAACTTTTAATTGCAAATTTAAATCTGGGGAAGTAGAACTAGGTCAAAGCTAAGGATGCTTTGCTCTCTTCCCAAAGTCCTGAGTTCATTTATCAGTATTCATGGCTAGTGGATTTTACAACCTTTAAATCTCACTTCAATTATGTAGTGCCCTTTTTCTGCCTTCAGCAGGCAGGCACATGAATTTTACACATTCATACATACACAATTCACATTATGAAAACAAATGTTTGTAGTAAAGTTTTATTAAAAAAATAAACTAAACAAAATATCAAGGAACCATCACGCTGGGTTAGGAAGAGTAATAGGGATAAAACCAATTTCAATGTCAAGTCTAGGGGAACTAGGTTAAATTTGTAAGTTTCATGGTGGAGAGAATAGGTCCCAAGGTTGTCTTCTGTTCCAAACAAACAAACACACACACACATACACATATACACACACACAAATACACACATCCTGTGTTCATGTGATTACAAGCAACAGCCTGAAAAATCATTTCATGTTGCTTATTTGGCCCTGGCCCTGGCCCTGGCCCTGTCCCTGGCCCTGGCCCTGGCCCTGGGCCCTGGACCTGGGCCCTGGACCTGGCCCCTGGCCCCTGGCCCTGGGCCCTAGCCCTGGCCCTGGCTGTTCTGGACCAATTCAAATCTAAACAATGCTGAGAAACCATGGGATCAAGCTCCTCTAAAGGGCAGAGAATCAAGAGGGATCATTTTATTTTCAAAAAAGAGAAAAGGTTCATGGTAGAGGTGATTAATTGTATTGTATCCATTCTAGGAATTAGAAAATTGAAGCATTGAAAAAAGGTTTAAATTGCTCATCATTGTACCTGAATGACATTATGATGCTTTCCTTTTCATGCTTTTGTCACTATAGGCAAGTTGTAGCTTGAGAGACTGGTAAATATGTAGAACCCAAAACAAAGAGCCCTGCTTTTGTTTTATTGAAAAAGTCAGTGAGGCTATAAATTTAGTTCGTCTTTCGGCATGCTCCTTTTAGCCTGTGGGAGGGGCACTAGAATGTGACAGAATGTTGGTTCATAAATGTTGCCTGGCAACTCTGCTGTTATTCTGTATCCTGGTGTCATGGGCCAAGGAGCAGAGAGCAGCTTCCAGAAAGTATCATGGTACATTACAGTCTCCCAAGATAACTAACTCCTAAAAGTTTCAATGACAGGGATTGATTCCCCTAACCAAGTAATAGCCACACCTCTGGAAGTGTGCCTACAGCTTTTACTGGTCACCAATTCTAGTTTTCCTAATTATCAGAGAACATTCAATTTCTCCTGTTTATGAATTCTCTCTCTCCTAAGAAATAATACTATGGAAACAAAGGTAATAAGACTCACAAAAGGGGAGTTTGTCATTGTTAACTTCCTTCAGGAAGGTGATAATACATTTGTTAGAGAAGATTTAGGGATTATTGGATTGCAGTCCATCTCCTTTGAAGCAGCCGTCCAACATGAAATATGTAGGATCTTCTAAAAACCCTGCATACACAATGACATTTCAGCATTTATACATTTCACGACTCTGCTCTCCGATTAAATAAGGGATGAAACTTGGAGTTTCCCACAATCATATAGGAGTTAGTAAGAGTCAATTGTGTCGAGTATGGCAGACCATTTCATCATCTGATTATGTTGTTATTTGATTATTAAAATAGGACATTAGATAATCCATGATCACTGGATTCCAGGAAGTGGGAAACAATTATAATGGACCATCTAAATATGAATTTTGTAGTTAAAATATTTAAATTAATCAAGACAGCATCGTTCAAGAGCCTGGTTTGGAGCCGCCTTAGGGAAGAGGATGATGTTACATGAACTCATTGTTTGATTATTTAACTATATAAAACAATGATTATATAATCCATGACACCTGGAATCTGGTGCGGCGGATCATCTAATTACATAATTAAAGTATTAAAATTGACAGTCTGTGTTAATACCCAAGAAAATGTAAATATTTATAAAGTTATGTAAACCAAATATTCTCCATTCCATGAAGACACCTGTAAAGCTTCCTCTTGTGGAGATAATGTGCAATATCATCACATTTTATGATACATTTATTCAATTCAGGATGATGACATCCTTCATGACTGGAATCTGACCATGCTCCCCTGCCAGTAAAATGCTACATCACCTAATTATTGTGACAGTTAGCTATTACTGACTTATTTAATTCTTTAAATTATGGAAGCTACAGACAATGCCATCACCGATAACGATTAGTGTGCAAATATCTGTCAGGGACAAGGTTAGGAAAGTTGTAGACATGGGCAGAGCATTTTCTGAATGATCTATGCATCTCCCATAGAAGAAAGGATGCTGGATGATTGAGTCCAGAAGATTGCTCGGGACCTTTCGAGAAGTACAAGGACTTCACTAAGGCCGGCATGGTGGTCTGGGTGTTGACTACCTGCTGTTTATCCACATCTTCACATCGGTGTGATCTACCATGAGAAGAAGTAGTGGCACTAGGAGGTCGGCACAATCTCTGAGACCTGGCAAAAGTATGGGAACCCAGAACATGAAGAACATCTCTCGCTCAGATATGCTGGCTTTGCCTCAGCTGCAGCCATCTTTTCAGCTTATAGCAACATCTTGGTTACTACTTCTAAGCCAGGAATGGGCTCATTATCTCAGATCCTGCAGCACCACAACAGAGATTCAGGTGCTGGCGATGATGTCAGGCCAACAGAATTCATCATGCAAGACAGTTTGATTATCTGACGATTAACTGATGGCATTTTTAAAAAGCATGATGACAGCACACAGTTTCATACCTGGCAAGTCTGCCCAGGAATAGATGATACAAAAAGGTCAACGGATTACTAATTTAAAGATGTAATTATTAAATTCTTCCATTATATAATCTGTGATCCCTGAAGTTTGGTGCCACCTTGTGTGACTCAAGTGTGACAGATGATCTAACTATCTGATTATTTCATTATACAAATCTGCCTTTTTCTACTCCTGGAAGACTGGAGTCTGGATCCTCCTTGTTGGTTTTAAAATGTCTCTTGTGATTTCTTTCTTTCTTCCTTCCTCCCTTCCTTCCTTCCTTCCTTTCTTTAAATCAATGTTGATATCGATTTGTTATCTCTCTAGGGGTTAATCATGCGAAATTATCTCTTTATTCATTCATTTTTTGTTCATATCTATGATTAAGAACTCAATGACCCTTCAGTATTGAGCAATCATTTAGGCTTCACACATAAAACACCATTCACTTGTTTAAAGTTTATTCATTTAATTATGAAAATCTGTCATTAAGTTTTCAGTGATCACTGGAGTTTTGAGCCTCTTTAGGTGAGTCAATTATGCCAGATCATCTCATCATCGAATACTACACTTACTTCCTTAACTGTTAAGCTAGAAAATTACATGATAATTCATCACTTAAAAAATGAATTTAAAATACAAGTAATGTGATGAACCATAAGTCCATTTTGGAGTCAGATTTTGGGAGTTGATGTAACATCATCTCATTACTTAATCATTTAGCTATATAAAGAGAACTTACATCAGCTATATGTTTAGGACTTTGGTGCCATTTCCTCAGTGTTAATACAAATTCATTATCAATTTAATTTATTATCAATTTAATTTATTATCAATTTAATTTTGTACCCGGCTCCGGCACCGGCCCCAGCCCTGGTTGTTCTGGACCAATGCAAATATAAAAAATGCCGAGAAACCATGGGATTAAGCTCCTCTAAAGGGCAGAGAATGAAGAGCGATTATTTTATTTTAAAAAAAGAGAACAGGTTTATGGTAGAGGCGATTAATTGCATTGTATCCATTCTAGGAATTAGAAAATTGAAGCATAGAAAAACGGTTTAAAATACTCATCATTGTACTTGAAGGGTATTATGATGCTTTCGTTTTCATGCTTATGGCACTATAGACATTTTGTAGCTTGAGAGACAGGTAAATATGTAGAATCCAAAAGAAAGACCCTTGCTATGTTTTTGTGAGAAACTCAGTGAGTCTGTAAGGTTAGCTCATCTTTAGGTATGCTCCTTTTATCATGTGGGAGGGGCACTAGAAATGTGACAGAATGTTGGTTCATAAATGTTTCCTGGCAACCCTGCTTGCATTCTCTATTCTGTTATCATGGGCCAAGTACCAGAGAACAGCTTCGAGAAAGTGTTGTCATGGGACATTACAATCTCCCAAGATAACTAACTCCTAAAACTTTGAATGACAGCATTTGATTCCCCTAACCAAGTCATAGCCAAATCTCTGGAAGTTTGCCTACAGCTTTTACTGGACACCAAATACTACATTACCTTATTATCAGAGAACATTCAATTTTTTCTGTTTATGAATGCTCTCTCTCCTAAGAATTAATACTATGGTAACAAAAATTATAAGACTCACAATTATTAATCAAAAGGTGATTTTGTCATTGTTAACTTCCTCCAGGATGGTGATAATCCTTTTGTTAGAGTATACTTAGGGATTATTGGATTGCAGTACATCTCTTTTGAGGCAGTCGTCCAACATGAAATATGTACGATCTTCTAAAAACCCTGCATACACAATGACATTTCAGCATTTAAACATTTCACGACTCTGCTCTACAATTAAATAAGAGATGAAACTGGGAGTTTCCCACAATCATGTGGGAGTCAGTTAGAGTCAATTGTGTCGAGTATGGCGGACCATTTCATCATCTGATTATGTTGTTATTTGATTATTAAAATAGGACATTAGATAATCCATCATCAGTGGATAACACGATGTGGGAAGCAATTATTATGGACCATCTAAATATCAATTTTGTACTTAAAATATTTTAATTGATCACGAGAGCATCGTTCAAGAGCATGGTTTGGAGCCACCTTAGGGAAGTGGATGATGTTACATGAACTCATTGTTTGATTATTTAACTATACAAAACAATGATTATATCATGCAAGACACCTGGAATCTAGTGCAAGTGATTGTCAAGAAAGTAGTACTTAGATAATTAAATAATACCACGTGATTAACTCCTATGGAGGATTGGCCAGACTCCAGTTAAGAAGAACAACACCTTCATCGAATTTAATAATTAATAAATAATGAAAAATGATTGAGAAATGACTTGGTGGTGCATACTTAAATCCCACATGGAGTAATCAGACTGATCTATTACTAGAATAATGATGTTTTTCAAAATTAAATTGAAAATTAATTAGTGGGCCTTTTATATTAACACTGATGGGATGGCACCAAAGTCCTAAACCTATCAATGATGTAAAGATCTATTTACATAGCTAAATGGTGAAGTAATGAGATGATATTACATTATCAACTCCCAAAATCTGACTCAAAACGGGACTTATGGTCCATAACATTACCCGTATTTTAAATACGTCAATTAAATGATGAATTATTACTTAATTCCCTAGTTTAACAGTTAAAGAAGTCAGTGTAGTATTAGATGACATGATGGACTGGTATAACGGTCTCCCCAAAGGACCTCAAAACTCCAGTGATCGCTGAATATGTAATGACAGATTTTCAAAATTAAATGAATAAACATTAAACAAGTGGATGGTGTTTTATGCGTGAAGCGTAAATGATTGCTCAATACTGAAGAGACATTGAGTTCTTAATCATAGATTTGAACAAAAAATGAATGAATAAAGAGATAGTTTCTCATAATTCACCCCTAGAGAGATAAAAAAATATGTCAAAATTGATTTAAATAAAGAAAGGAAGGAAGGAAGAAAGAAAGTAAGAAAGAATTCACAAGATACAATTTGACACCAGCAAGGACCCAGACTCCACTATTCCTGAAGTAGAAAAACAGATTTGAATAATGAAATAATCAGATAGTTAGATCGTCAGTCACACTTGAGTCATACAATGTGGAGCCACACTTCAGGGATCACAGATTATAGAATGAAAGAATTTAATAATTCCATCTTTATATATGTAAGCCGTTGACCTTTTTATGTATCATCAATTCCTGGGCAGACTTGCCAGGTATGAAACTGTATGCTGTCATCACGCATTTTTAAAATGTCATCAGTTAATCGTCAGATAATCATATTGTCTTGCCCGATGAATTCTGTTGGCCTGACATCATCAAAAGCGCTTGCATCTCTGTTGGGGTTCGGCAGGACGTGAGATAATGGGCCCAATCCTGGCATAGCAGTAGTAGCCACAATGTTCATAACAGCTGAAAAGATGGCTGGAGTAGGGGCATCACGAGCATAGCTGAGAGAGACATGTGCTTCTGAGTTCTGAACTGGCATCTTTTTGCCAGGTCTCGGTGATGGTGCCGACCTACTAGTGCCACTCCTTCTTCTCATGGTAGAACATAACCGATGTGAAGATGTGGAGGAAGAGCCGGTAGTCAACAGCCAGACCACCATGCCGGCCTTGGTGAAGTCCTTGTACTTCTCAGAGGGCACCGTGCAACCTTCAGGACTCAATTACCCAGCATTCCTCGTACTCTGTAAGATGCATAGATCATTCAGAAAATGCTCTGACCATGTCTACAACTTTCCTAACCTTGTCCCTGACAGATTTTTGCACCCTAACCGTAATTGGTGATGGCACTGTCTGTCGTTTACATAATTTAAAGAATTAAATAAGTCACTAATAGCTAACTGTCAAAATAAATAGGGAATGTCGCATTCTACTGGCAGGGAATCATGGCCAGACTCCAGTCATGAAGGATGTCATCATCATCAATTGAGTCAATGAATCATACGATATGAAGATACTGCACGTTATCTCCACAAGAGGGAGCTTTACAGGTCTCTTCATGGAATGGAGGATTCTTGTTTACATAACTATACAAATATTTACATTATCCTGGGGATTAACAGATTGTCAATTTAAATTCATTAATTATGTAATTAGATGATCTGTGGCACCAGATTCCAGGTGTAATGGACGATATGATCATTGTTTTATATAACTAAATAATCAAATAATGAGTTCATGTAACATCATCCACTTCCCTAAGGTGGCTCCAAACAGGTTCATGAACGATACTGTGGTGATAAATTTAAATATTTTAACTACATAATTGATATTAGGATGGTCTATAATAATTACCTCCCACAATGCATCACCACAATCCACAGATCATGGATTATCTAATGTCCTATTTTAATAATCAAATAACAACATAATGAGAGGATGAAATGGTCTGCCATGCTCCACAAAATTGCATCTCAGTTGATTCCCACAAGATTGTGGGAAAGTACCAGGTTCATCCCTTATTTAATCGCAGAGCAGAGTACGAACATGTTTAAATGCTGAACTGTCATTGTGTATGCAGGGTTTTTAGAAGATATCACATATTTAATGTTGGGCGGCTGCCTAAAAAGAGATGGACTGAAATCTAATAATCGCTAAGTCTACTCTAACAAACGGATTATCACAATCCTGAAGGAAGTCAACAATGGCAAACTCACCTTTTGATGAATAAATGTGAGTCTTATTATCTTTGTGTCCATAATATTACTTGTTAGGAGAGAGAATTCATAAACAGAAGACTTTGTACTGTTTATCCACAGACGATATTCTCTCATGATTAGGTAATCTTGAATTTGGTAACTAGAAAAGCTGTAGGCAAACTTCCAGAGATTTGGCTATGACTTGGTTAGGCGAATCAAATGCTGTCATTGAAAGTTTGTTTGGAGATAGTTATATTGGTAGAATGTAATGTCCCATGATAACAATTTCTCGAAGCTGCTCTCTGACCCTTGGCCCATGATACCAGGATACAGAATGCAAGCAGGTTTTCCAGGCAACATTTATGAACCAACATTCTGTCGCATTCTAGTGCCCCTCCCACAAGCTAAAAGGAGCATACCTAAAGAGGAACTAACCTTACAGCCTCACTGAGTTTCTCACAAAAACAAAGCAGGGCTCTGCCTTTTGAGTTCTACATATATACCCGTCTCTCAAGCTACAACATGCCTATAGTGACATAGGCATGACAACGAAAGCATCATTATGCCATTCAAGTACAATGATGAGTATTTTAAACCTGTTTTCTATGCTTCAATTTTCTAATTTCTAGAATGGAAACAATACACTTAATTGCCTCAACAATAAACCTATTTTCTTTATTGAAAATAAAATAAACTCCTCTTCATCCTCTTACCTTTAGAGGAGCTTGATCCCATGGTTTCTCAGAGTTGTGTAGATTTGCATTATGCTGATGATTAAGGATTTTGAGCAGTGTCTTATGTTTCTTACAGTCATTTTTGATTCCTCAATTGAATTGTCTCTATTACGTCCTGTATCCTGCTTTCTAATATAGTTATTTAGAGTGATTAATTGTTGATGGTGTGTCATGTTATCAGCCTGACAGTGTTCATTAGATGAGATTCCCTGATCAGGAGATTATTCAGTTATTCCTTGTTTAAAATCGGTGGTCACTGTGTCCTTCATGGGTCAGTTCCGTTGCAACCTCTCAGAAACTGATGATGCGACACAGTACAGTTTCGTGTAATCATTTGATTGATAAAAATATACTATTACGTAATCAGTAATCACTGCATAAGGCAGTGTCCCCCATTCTCTGGGCACTGCTTCTGGTAGTGATCTCCTGCTCTGTCAATCCCACAACAGCCACATGAGGGATGACACCATCATTACTTAAGCAATCAAGTAAGTTAAAAATTGGATAGTCCTCCATACTTAACTTTCAAAAGATGGAACCATACTCCAGTGATTGTCAAGGAAGTTGTACTTAGATGATTAAATAATGCCACGTGATTAACTCCCATGGAGTAATGGCCCGACTCCCGTCAAGAAGACCAACATCTTCATCGATTTAAATAATTAATATATGATGAAAAAGGATTGAAAAATGACATGATGGTGCACAATTAAATCCCACATGGAGTAGTCAGAATGATCTCTTCTTGGAATAATGATGTTTTTAAAAAATTAAATTGATAATTAATTAGTGGGCCTTTTTTAGTAACACTGACGAGATGGCACCAAAGTCCTAAACCTATCGCTGATGTAAAGATCTATTTACATAGCTAAATGATGAAGTAATGAGATGATATTACATCATCAACTCCCCAAAAATCTGACTCCAAACGGGACTTCTGGTCCATAACATTACCTGTATTTCAAATATGTAAATTAAAAGATGAATTATCATTTAATATCCTAGTTTAACAGTTAAAGAAGTAAGTGTAGTATTAGATGACATGATGGTCTGCTACAACGGTCTCCCCAAAGGAGGCTCAAAACTCCAGTGATCACTGAATACATAATGACAGATTTTCATAATTAAATGAATAAACATTAAATAAGTGGATGGTGTTTTATGCATGATGCCTAAATGATTGCTCAATACTGAAGAGATATTAAGTTCTTAATCATAGATTTGAACAAAAAATGAATGAATGAAGAGAGAGTTTCTCATAATTCACCCCTAGCGTGGTAACAAAATGATATCAACATTGATTTAAATGAAGAAAGGAAGAAAGAAAGAATGAAATAAAGAAAGAAAAAATTAACAAGATACAATTTAACACCAACAAGGTGGATTCAGACTCAACTCTCCCTGAAGTAGAAAAAGACAGTTTTGAATAATGAAATAATCAGATAGTTAGATGATCTGTCACACTTGAATCACACAAGCTGGCGCCAAACTTCAGGGATCACAGATTATGTAATGAAAGAATTTAATAACTACATCTTTAAATATGTAAGTCGTTGACATTTTTTTGTATCATCAATTCCTGGGCTGACTTGCCAGGTATGAAACTGTATGCTGTCATCACGCATTCTTAACATGCCATCAGTAATTCGTAAGATAATCATACTGATTATCTGATTAATTCTGTTGGCCTGACCTCATCACAAGCGCCTGAATGTCTGTTGTGGTGCGGCAGGATCTGAGATAGTGGGCCCAATCCTGGCGTAGCAGACGTAGCCACAATGTTGATATCAGCTGAAAAGATGACTGCAGCAGGGGCTTCAATACCATAGCTGAGAGAAAGATGTTCTTCCGTGTTCTGAGTCGTCATCCTTTTGCCAGGTCACAGTGTTGGTGCCTACCTCCTAGTGCCACTCCTTCTTCTCATGGTAGTTCACAACCGATGTGAAGATGTGGAGGAAGAACAGGTAGTCAAAAGCCAAACCACCATGCCTGCCTTGGTGAAGTCCCTGTACTTCTCAGAGGGCACCGTGCAACCTTCAGTACTCTATCACCCAGCATCCCTCGTACTCTGGGAGATGCATAGATCATTCAGAAAATGCTCGGCCCATGTCTACAACTTTCCTAACCTTGTCACTGACAGATTTTTGCACCCTAACCGTAATCGGTGATGGCACTGTCTGTCGTTTACATAATTTAAAAAATTATTAAGTCACTAATAGCTAACTGTCACAATAAATAGGGGATGTAGCATTCTACCGGCAGGGAAGCATGGCCAGACTCCAGTCATGAAGGATGTCATCATCATCAATTGAGTCAATGAATCATACAATGTGAAGATATTGTGCATTATCTCCACAAGAGGGAGATTTACAGGTTTCTTCATGGAATGGAGGATGATTGTTTACATAACTATACAAATATTTACATTATCTTGGGGATTAACACAGATTGTCAATTTAACTTCATTAATTATGTAATTAGATGACCTGTGGCACCAGATTCCAGGTGTCATGGACGATATAATCATTGTTTTATATAATTAAATAATCAAATAATGAGTTCATGTAACATCATCCACTTCCCTAAGGTGGCTCCAAACCAGGCTCATAAACGATGCTGTCATGATAAATTTAAATATTTTAACTACATAATTGATATTAAGATGGTCTATAATAATTACCTCCCACATCGCGTCACCACAATCCACTGACCATGGATTATCTAATGTCCTATTTTAATTATCATATAACAACATAATAAGAGGATGAAATGGTCTGCCATACTCCACACAATTGACTCTCTCTAGACTCCCACATGATTGTGGGAAACTCCCAGGTTCATCAGTTATTTAATCGCAGAGCAGAGTAGTAACATGTTGAAATGCTGAACTGTCATTGTGGATGCAGGGATTTTAGAAGATATCACATGATTAATGTTGGGCGCCTGCCTCAAAAGAGATGGACTGAAATCCAATAATCACAAAGTCTACTCTAACAAATGGATTATCACCTTCCTGAAGGAAGGCATCAATGGCAAACTCACCTTTTGATGAATAATTGTGAGTCTTATTTGTCTTTTGTTCCATAGTGTGACTTCTTTGGAGAGTATTCATAAACAGAAGACTTTGAACTGTTTCTCCACAGACTACATTCTCTGATGATTAGGCAATCTTGAATTTGGTAACAAGTGAAAGCTGTAGGCATACCTCCAGAGGTGTGGCTATGACTTGTTTAGGCGAATCAAATGTCATAAAAAGTTTTAGGAGATAGTTAGCTTGGGAGACTGTAATGTCCCATGATAACACTTTCTCGAAGCTGCTCTCTGGTCCTTGGCCCATGTTACCAGGATACAGAATGCAACAGGGTTGCCAGGCAATATTTATGAACCAACATTCTGCCACATTCTAGTACCCCTCCCACTTGTTTAATGGTGTATACCCACCAATGAACTAACCTTACAGCCTCACTGTGTTTCGCACAAAAACAAAGCAGGGCTCTTTCTTTTGAGTTCGATATATTTACCAGTGTCTCAAGCTACAACTTGCCTATAGTCACATAAGCATGAAAACGAAAGCATCATTGGGCCATTCAAGTACAATGATGAGTATTTTAAACCTGTTTTCTATGCTTCAGTTTTCTAGTTTCTAGAACTTAAATAATACAATTAATCGCCTCTACCATAATCCTTTTCCCTTTATTGAAAATAAAATTAACTCCTCTGCATCCTCTTACTTTTAGAGGAGCTTGATCCCATGGTTTCTCAGAGTTGTTTAGATTTGCATTAGGCTGATGATTAAGGATTTTGAGCAGTGTCTTCTGTTTCTTTCAGTCATTTTGGATTCCTGAATTGACTGTTCTTTATTAAGTCCTGTACCCTGCTTTCTAATATGGTTATTTAGAGTTATTTATTGTTAGTGGTGTGTCATGTTAACAGCCCGACAGAGTTCATTAGAAGAGATTCCCTGATCAGGAGATTATTCAGTTATTCCATTTTTAAAATCGGTGGTCACTGTGTCCTTCATGGGTCAGTTCTGTTGCAACCTCTCAGTATCTGATAATGCGAAACAGTACAGATTTTTTTAAATGTGTATTCATTTGATTGTTAAAAATCTACTATTGCGTAATCCGTAATCACTGTATGAGGCAGTGTCTCCCATTCTCTGACCACTGCTTCTGGTACCGATCTCCTGCTGTGTCAATGCCACAGCAGCCAAATGACGGATGACACCATCATTACTTACGCAATCAAATAAGTTAATAATTGGATAGTCCTCCATATTTAACTTTCAAAAGATGGAACCAAACTCCAGTGATTGTCAAGGAAGTAGTACTTAGATAATTAAATAATGAAACGTGATTAACTCCCATGGAGGTTTGGCCTGATTCCACTCAAGAAGAACAACTTCTTCATCGATTGTAATAATTCATATATAATGAAAAATGATTGAAAAATGACATGGTGGTGCATACTTAAATCCCACATGGAGTAGTCAGACTGATCTCTTCCTGGAATATTGAGGAATTTAAAAAATTAAATTGAAATTTAATTAGTGGGCCTTTTATATTAACACTGACGAGATGGCACCAAAGTCCTAAACCTATCGCTGATGTAAAGATTTATTTACATAGCTGAATGATGAAGTAATGAGATGATATTACATTATCAACTCCCAAAATCTGACTCCAAACGGGACTTATGGTCCCTAACATTACCTGTATTTTAAAATCGTGTAATCATTCGATTTTTAAAAATCTACCATTATGTAATCAGTAACCACTGGATAACGCAGTGTCCCTCATTCTCTGGGCACTGCTTCTGTTACCGATCTCCTGCTGTGTCAATCCCACAGCAGCCAAAAGAGGGATGACACCGTCATTACATATGAAATCAAATAAGTTAATAATTGGATAGTCCTGCATACTTTATGTTCATATGATGGAACCAAACTCCAGTGATTGTCAAGGAAGTAGTACATAGATGAGTAAATAATGCCACATGATTAAGTCCCGTGGAGGAATGGCCAGACCCCAGTCAAAAAGAACAACGTCTTCATCGATTTAAATAATTAATGTACAATGAAAAATGATTGAATAATGACATGGTGGGGCATTCGTAAATCCCACATGGAGTAGTCAGACTGATATCTTCCTAGAATAAGGATGTTTATAAAAAATTAAATTGATAATTACTTAGTGGGCATTTTATATTAACACTGACGAGATGGCACCAAAGTCCTAAACCTATCGCTGATGTAAAGATCTACTAATATAGCTAAATGATGAGGTAATGAGATGATGTTACATCAACTCCCAAAATCTGACTCCAAAGGGACTTATGGTCCATAACAACACCTGTATTTTAAATTCGTTAATTAAATGATGAAATATCATTTAATTTCCTAGTTTAACAGAAAAGGAAGTGTAGTATTAGATGATGTGATGGTCTGGCACGATGGACACCACTAAGGAGGTTCTAAACTCCAGGGATCACTGAATACATAATGGCAGATTTTCATAATTAAATGAATAAACATTAAACAAGTGGATGGTGTTTTATGTGTGAAGCCTAGATGATTGCTCCATACTGAAGGGTCTTTGAGTTTTTAATCATAGAGTTGAACAAAAAAAATGAATGAATAAAGAGATAATTTCTCATAATTCACGCCCAGAGAGATAAGAAATTGATATAAACATTGATTTAAAGAAAGAAAGAAAGGAAATAAGAAAGAACAAGGACAGAAAAAAACAAAGAAAGAAAGAAAGAAAGAAAGAAAAAAGAACTCACAAGAGTCAATTTAAAACCAACAAGGTGGATCCAGAGTACACTAGAAAAATACACATTTGAATAATGAAATAATCAGATAGTTAGATCGTATGTCACACTTGAGTCACACAAGGAGGCACCAAACTTCAGGGATCACAGATTATGTAATGAAATAATTTAATAATTACATCTTTGCATATGTAAGTCATTGACCTTTTTTTGTATCTTCAAATCCTGGGCAGACTTGACAGATATGGAAATGTATGCTGCCATCAAGGATTTTTCAAATGCCATAAGTTAATCCTCAGATAATCTTACTGTCTTGCATGATGAATTCTGTTGGCCTGACATCATCACCAGCACCTGAATCTCTGTTGTGGTGCCGCAGGACCTGTGATACTGGGCACATTACTGGCCTAGAAGTAGTAGCCAAGATGTTGAAATCAGCTGAAAAGATGCCTGCAGCAGGGGCATAACCAGCATATTTGAGAGAGAGAGAGAGATCTACTTCTGTGTTCTGCGCCGTCATCCTTTTGCCAGGTCTCGGTGATGGTGCTGACCTTCTAGTGCCACTACTTCTTCTCATGGTAGACCACAACCGATGTGAAGATGTGGATGAACAGCAGGTAGTCAACACCCAGACCACCGTGCCGGCCTTGGTGAAGTCCTTGTACTGCTCGGAGGGCACAGTTCAATCTTCTGGCGTCAATCACCCAGCATCCCTCGTACTCTGGAAGATGCATAGATCATTCAGAAAATGCTCTGACCATGTCCACATCTTTCCTAACGTTGTCCCTGACAGATATTTGCACACTAATCATAATTGGTGATGGCATTGTCTGTTGTTTACATAATTGAAAGAATTAAATAATTCAGTAATAGCTAACTGTCACAATAAATAGGTGATGTAGCATTTACTGGCAGGGAATCATGGCCAGACTCCAGTCATGAAGGATGTCATCATCCTCAATTAAATCAAGGTATGATAAAATGTGATGACGTTGCATATTATCTCCACAAGAGGAAGCTTTACAGGTCCCCTCATGGAGTGGAGGATTTTTGGTTTTCATAACTATACAAATGTTTATATTATCTTGGGTATTAACACGGATTGTCAATTTAAATACTTTAATTATATAATTCGATGATCTGTGGCACCAGATTCCTGGTGTCATGGATGAGATAATCATTGTTTTATATAATTAAATAATCAAACAATGAGTTCATGTAACATCATCTACTTCACTAAGTCAGCTCAAAACCAAGCTCGTGAACGGTGCCTTTGTGATGGATTTAAATATTTTGACTACAAAATTGATATTTAGATGGTCCATAATAATTGCTACCCACATCGTGGAATCCATTGATCATGGATTATGTAATGTCCTTTTTTAATAATCAAATAAAATCATAATCATTGGATGAAATGATCTGCCATACTCGACACAATTGACTCTCACTGACTCCCACATGACTGTGGGAATTTCCCAGCTTCATCTCTTATTTAATCGCAGAGCAGTGTAGTAAAATGTTTAAATGCTGAAATGTCATTGTGTATGCAGGGTTTTAGAAGATACCACACATTTCAGGTTGGACGGCTGCCTCAAAAGAGATGGTCTGCAATCCAATAATCCCAAATTCTACTCTAACAAATGGATTATCATTATCCTGAAGGAAGTTAACAATGGCAAACTCACCTTTTGATGAATGATTGTGAGTCTATTATCTTTTTGTCCATAGTATTACTTGTTAGGAGAGAGAATTCATAAACAGAAGACTTTGAACTATTTCTCCACAGAAGATGTTCTCTGATAATTAGGTAATCTTGGATTTGGTAACCAGTAAAAGCTGTAGGCAAACTTCCAGAGATTTGGCTATAACTTGGTTAGGCGAATCAAACGCTGTCATTGAAAGTTTGTTTGGAGATAGTTATATTGGTATAGTGTAATGTCCCATGATAACACTTTCTCGAAGCTGCTCTCTGACCCTTGGCCCATGATACCAGGATACAGAATGCAAGCAGGTTTTCCAGGCAACATTCATGAACCAACATTCTGTCGCATTCTAGTGCCCCTCCCACAAGCTAAAAGGAGCATACCTAAAGAGGAACTAACCTTACAGCCTCACTGAGTTTCTCACAAAAACAAAGCAGGGCTCTGCCTTTTGAGTTCTACATATATACCTGTCTCTCAAGCTACAACATGCCTATAGTGACATAGGCATGACAACGAAAGCATCATTATGCCATTCAAGTACAATGATGAGTATTTTAAACCTGTTTTCTATGCTTCAATTTTCTAATTTCTAGAATGGAAACAATACACTTAATTGCCTCAACCAAAAACCTATTCTCTTCATTGAAAATAAAATAAGCTCCTCTTCATTCTCTGATCTTTAGAGGACCTTGATCCTATGATTTTTCAGCATTGTTTAGATCTTCATTGGGCTGATAGCTATGGATTTTGAGCAGTGTCTTATGTTTCTTTCAGTCATTTTGGATTCCTCAATTTACAGTTCTCTATTATGTCCTGTTCGCCGTTTTCTATGATGGTTATTTAGAGTTATTTATTGTTGGTGATATGTCATGTTATCAGCCCGACAGAGTTCATTAGATGAGATTCCCTGATCAGGAGATTATTCGCTTATTCCATTTTTAAAATCGGTGGTCACTGTGTCCTTCATGGGTCAGTTCTGTTGCAACCTCTCAGAAACTGATGATGCGCAACAGTACAGTTTTTTTTTTTTTAAATCGTGTAATCATTCGATTGTTAAAAATCTACTATTGCGTAATCAGTAATCACTGTATAAGGCAGTGTCTCCCATTCTCTGGCCACTGCTTCTGGTACCGATCTCCTGCTGTGTCAATGCCATAGCAGCCAAATGACGGATGGCACCATCATTACTTACACAATCAAATAAGTTAGTTGTCCTGCATACTTAATGTTCATATGATGGAACCAAACTCCAGTGATTGTCAAGGAAGTAGTACTTAGATAATTAAATAATGCCACATGATTAACTCCCATGGAGGTTTGGCCTGACTCCAGTCAAGAAGAACAACATCTTCATCGATTTTAATAATTAATATATAATGAAAAATGATTGAAAAATGACATGGTGGTGCATACTTAAATCCCACATGGAGTAGTCAGACTGATCTCTTACTGGTATAATGACGTTTTTAAAAAATTAAATTGAAAATTAATTAGTGGGCCTTTTATGTTAACATTGATGAGATGGCACCAAAGTCCTAAACCTATCGCTGATGTAAAGATCTATTTACACAGCTAAATGATGAAGTAATGAGATGATATTCCATCATCAACTCTCAAATCTGACTCCAAATGGGAGTTATGGTCCATAACGTTACCTGTATTTGAAATACATAAATTAAATGACGAATTATTACTTAATTTCCTAGTTTAGCAGTTAAAGAAGTAAGTGTAGTATTAGATGACATGATGGTCTGGTACAATGGTCTCCCCAATGGAGGTTCAAAACTCCAGTGATCACTGAATACATAATGACAGATTTTCATAATTAAATGAATAAACATTAAACAAGTGGATGGTGTTTTATGCATGAGGCCTAAATGACTGATCAATACTGAAGAGACATTGAGTTCTTAATCATAGATTTGAACAAAAAATGAATGAATAAATAGATAGTTTCACATAATCCACCCCTAGAGAGATAACAAAATGATATCAACATTGATTTAAATAAAGAAAGGAAGAAAGAAAGAATGAAAGAAAGAAAGAAAGAATTCACAAGATACAATTTAACACCAACAAGGTGGATCCAGACTCCACTCTCCCTGGAGTAGAAAAAGACAGATTTGAATAATGAAATAATCAGATAATTAGACCGTCTCTCACACTTGAGTCATGCAAGGTGGCACCAAACTTCAGGGATCACAGATTATATAATGAAAGAATTTAATAATTACATCTTTAAATATGTAAGCCGTTGACTTTTTTTGTTTCATCAGTTCCTGGGCAGACTTGCCAGGTATTAAAATGGATGCTGTCATCACGCACTTTTATAATGCCTTCGGTTAATCATCAGATAATCATACTGTCTTCCCTGATGAATTCTGTTGGCCTGACATCATCACCAGCACCTGAATCTCTGTTGTGGTGAGGCAGGACATGAGATAATGGGCCCAATCCTGGCGTAGCAGTAGTAGCCACAATGTGGATAACAGCTGAAAACATGGCTGCATCAGGGGCATCACCATCATCACTGTCCCATTCAAGTACAATGATGGTTATTTTCCATTTTCTGTGCTTAAATTTTCTAATTCGTAGAATGGAAACAATACACCTCTTCATTCTCTGACCTTTATAGGAGATTGATCCCATTTTTTCTCGGCCAGGGACAAGGACAGGGCCCAGAGGACAGGGGCCAGGGTCCAAGGGGCCAGGGGCCAGAGGCCAGGGGCCAGGGCCAGGGCCAGGGCCAGGGAAGACACATAGTGGACTGATATCTGGATGTTTCTGCTTTGACCGGTAGTTCTTGCTGGGACCTGGCACCCTCCATGTGATGCCTATTTAGCAGAGGCCCTTCAATGGAGGGTCTTTCACTCATGACTTTAAGAATATAATAGGCCTTGTTGGGAAGATTGATTTCTCTAATTCCAATCCTACACATTTGCTTTGTATTATATAAAGCATTTCATATTGGAGGAAACTGTTAAGAATTTATCCACTAAGTACCTGGGTTACAGGAATGAGTGCTCACAACATTGTGTATTCACAAGTTAAAATATGGTTAAAGATTTGATTTAATTTTAATTATATAGTGCCAGTGCATGCATTTGTGTTTGCTCACACTTGTTCCCAAGAATTTTAGCCTTTTGATTTATTCTTGTAGCCGGAACTATAGAATTTTGTCAAAATCCTGACATAGCTCCTGGCAATGAATGTTCCTTAATTTTTTTCATTCATATCTCTGAACTTGTCTCTATCATTTCTCTATCATGTTGATATGAAGTGAGAGGAGGAGCTCGTGAAAGAGTAAATCAAAATAATTCATACAATTTGGTGAAGATTTTAGCCATCATACTTCCTTTAATTTCAATAATCATTTTTTTTTTGGAGCATGGTTCTTACTAAGTTCACTACACCCAAGATAAATGACACACCCATCAGCCCTTATGATATAATCTGCAACCCAAGAGAGAGAAAGAGAGAGAGGGAGAAAGACACAGAGACAGACAGATCTGACAGAGAGAGAAAGAAAGACAGCATGAGGAGGGAGAAAGGGGGAGGAAAGAAATAATGGGAGCAAGAGAGACATCAACCCAAGCTTCTCCACCTTCTGGTTTCACACTCTGTACCAAAGGCATCTCATATAAGACTGGGAAGAAACCTCCCCTATGACTGGTGTCTATACTTGAAACTCTGATTGGTTAACAAATCCCGAGTTACTGGAATAAATGAGCAGAAAAGACACAGTATTTGAGGGCAGGTTTGGACTAGGACTACCAAACATTCTAAACTCTTTGTATAGATACAGAAGCCATTACGGTTCCCATGCAACAACCAAGCCTCCCTGGTTATGCATATCATGGTTTAAGCTTTTCTTATTCTTTCTCCCCAGGGATGATATGGAGAGGAAGGATTCAGGAGTTGGTGGGATCACTTTTAGCAGGAGGTGTGGTTTACAAGGTTTCCGTTAGCCAACATCCTGTAGACCATTGGCAACTGTTCCTTGAGAGATGGACAAAGCAGGTTGTGCAAAGCTTCAGCCTTAATATTGAGCTGCAGTTGGAGAGAGGATGTTCAAGTCCTGGCAGTATTTGGTAGCACTGTTCCAAGCTCTACATTCAGGGTGTCAAGGGGGGCACTCCCCTGGATTCACCTCAGTTCAGACTTCACCCTTGAAAGGCCTGCCATTGTTCCCCATAGTAGTGGAAAGGGACAAAGTCTCCTGAGAAAATTGGGAGCATCGGGTGTGGGAAGGGAGAGTTCGGAGAAAGAGAAGGGGAGAAGAGAATGGGAAAGAGAACAAGAGGCATCAGGAAGACTGAGTTTTGGAAAGAATAGAGGAGAGCAACAAAAGACATACCATACAAGATGGGGATATAATAGGTGGCAAGAGAAATCTGGCACTAGGAAAATGTCCAGAGACATTTGGGGTTGATACAGACATGAGAGGGATAAGAAACACAGATAGATATGGTAAAATAACTTTGATTCTATTTTAATGGAATTCATTAAAAGTAAGAATATATAATAAGGTAGGGTCAATATATTAGCTAACATTTGCTGGTGCCAGGGCCCTGAAGATCAAGAGCTTTGGGCAAGTTTATGGATATTTTCCTGAAGAAATCACAGACTAACTTTGACTTTGTTATGAACACAATACCCCAGGGACCACTTTCATCTGTGGTGACTAGGAAATCCTAAAATTCCTACATCCGCTCTCTAAGAACCATTGCTAAAGCCTTTTGCCACCATGCCCGGCTTCATAGCTTCAAGTTTACTTAGTGAGACATTAGATGTGATGAATAACATGAAGAATTACACTTAACTGTATAGAAAACATCTTACATCTGTGAACCTGGATGTCTCCATTACTAGTAATAGACAGAACCCTTCCAAGACATTCAGTGAGTTACAAGAGTAAATGATAAGGGAAAATAATATTTCCCATATTTGAAAAGACAATGGACTTTGAGGCAGAAAACCTGCATTTGATGGGCACCATCTTCTGTTACTGGAGTTTAGTACCAGAGCCTGTTGTCTGGCTACACTAACAACCAGGCTCAGTCATTCACCATAAATGATCCAAACTAATGAAATAACATCTGTTGACAAGACAAACTACAATGCCAGCACTCTGGATTCAAGGTGGACAGATATCTCTCATGTCCTAGGACAGACTAATCTATAATGTAAGTTCTATTTAAGACAGGATGTCACAGTGATTCTATTCTTAAAAAGAAGAGAAAAAATACAAAAGTAAAATTAACGAAAATTTAAAGCATATATATATTCAGTTTGAACACTTATGAAAACAAAAAATAAAACAGGAAATAATCTATACCAAGGGCCATAAAAGGCTTAGAATGCAGATATATGCAAAACAAAATAAGAAAGCTAAATATGGAATTTTTCCCATCTCTAAAGCACTCCCATATACTGGTTTCCTGTTTCTGCTATAAGGTGGTCATATAAGAAGTCAATGTTTCTTTCATAGAGACATTTTCAAGACTCAAGACTTTTTCTACAATGTGACTCCCTGGAAAATGAGAATTTTATGAGTCTATAGTTGCCGTGGTGGTAGGCCAAATGTGGACCCCACAAAGTTGACTTATGATCTCCGCACAAATATCATTGTCTAAAAACTGGTAATCAATTTACAGACACACACATACAACAGAATTTGTTCTGTTTCTTTTTCTGGTAAAAATGTCTTTGCCATGGTATTTTATAGCATTTTTGCATAATCCATTTTGAAGGCAGTACTTCAAGTTGAAGCACCCATGGGCAAATATTGAGGACATGAAGACGCATGGAATTTGAAGTAATAATTACTTATATTCACATCCACAGCACAGTAAGCTATGTTGTGGAATAAAGGCATATGCCACGGGGTTGCTCATGCTGCCTGAGTGAGTTCCAGCATTTTTAAGTTGCAGATCAAACTCAATTCTCCAGGATGTGTGGAACAAAGTGTTGTGGACTGGAGTTTGTAGGACTGTAATCAGAAACAGCAGCTCAGTCCCATGTCCATTCCTCAGTCACTGAGTGTGCACAATTGGAAGACAAGCTATCATTGATGAAAGGAAGACAGAGACATAATATGATGTCAGGCAGGCAGATTCAGTCAATACTGAAAGCTCCATTTTATCCATACACCAAATTTAAGTAGTCAAACAAAGGTGCGGCAAAGTAAGGGGACATCTATTAATATGTATAAAGGGAAAACAGAAATTGATTCCACTAGTGCTAAAGGCATCCATAATTGCACATACTATGTGCCTTCAGGCACCCCTTTGCTGCACTTCCTCCCTTACTTCTGGGTGGTTAACCTGTCTACTCCCAAATCATTGCTATTTAGATAGGAGATATTCATCATCAAGGCACAGGTGTCCTGTAGCAGGAAAGATAATGTCTTAAGGACAATAGGAATTATTGGAGCACTTTGAACTCATGACAAGTTGGAGTGGATTCCCATGTAGGAGTTGAGAAACTTCAGACTGGCAGAATATATTCCAGGGCTGCCAAAGCCATACAGAAGCCTTGTATGCAAACAGATGATAAGATCTACCTTTAACTGCTTGGTGGAAGTGCAAATGTTTAATCCTAGGACCCTGGAGGCTGCCTGATTTTGCTTAGGTTGAGGCCAGCCAAATCCACAAAATGAGTTTATGTCCTGCACAGAAAAACCCTGTTTTGAAAACAGAAAACAAAACAGAACAAAGTCACATAAAGGAACAGATCAACCTTCTGGTGGTAGCCTACATGTATAAATGGTATTGAAGGAGGAAGCTTTCCCTCTTTGGCTACTTACCCTAGCACTTGGTACCAAGTTTCTCCCTTCACTACCATTAGAGCCTACTTTTTTGGAATTTTGATGCATAATGACCAGCTGACACATCCATCCTGATAAACTAAAAAAACTGCTGTACTCTTCAGATTCCCATTGTTGGCAACCATTGTTGGACTAAATATATCACAGCTTGTGAGACATCGTAATATATTAACTTTATACATATATGGAGAGTTTCATCCTACATTCCTTTTCATGCAGAGAACCTTCATTACTGCAGTTGGTTTTTGTTTTGTTTTATTTTTTATATGCTTACCGAACATGTATTCCTCTGTAAATATTCAATTTTCCATGAAGACTATTTTCTCATTATGATGACTTTGCCAAGTGATTGCTCTGAATTTCAGGGATAAAATTCTACATTCATGGAGCCATCATCTGGCATTCTGCCATGAGAAATATCATTTATCTTTTTTTAAGATGTGGTCCCTGCTTTGATTTTCTGATTATCTGTAGTTCCTGTGACAAACAGGTAAAAAAGCAAATTTAGTTAAACAAAACTCAGTGTTTAACCAAATAACAAGTAACACATTTTGAATTCCTAAATCTCTTTGTGGTAGTTAACGAATATTTGGATGTCCCTTCCAACTTTTTCACCAAGAATCACTCAATCCATTTAAGTAATTATATTTAGCTAGCAACAGTGTGTCTAGGAGGAAGAAAGGTAAATGCCTGTGTACTACAGAATGATAGCACAGTTCAGCTATAGGGCAATTGCTATAGAAATGCACATCACTGCTGATGTAGAAAACTCTTAGTGCTAGAAGGCAATCAGTAACCATTGCAGTTAGTCCTTAAGCACTCTGCAACCACCTGGGAGGTGCTTTTTATCACTCAGGCCTTAATAGCTAATCAGGCCCCTTTGTGATGTGCCTTTCAAAAGAAGTGCAGGGCTGTTCTGGTCTGGATTTGAAGAGAAACTACAGCCAGTGGTTTTGAGTGATGTGCTTTGAGGAAGGGCAAACTGGAAAACCACATCATGGTGATTGAGGGGCTGCCGTCCTCAGATCAGTGGTGGGAGAGAGGTGATGGATCCAGTGTGGTGGATATTTCCTGGATCTGGGTGGGAAGCTGCAAGGAGACAACCTGTCCCCTGAATTCTCATGTAGTTCTTGAAATTTCCAGATGCTAGAGGCAGTCTACCAAATAACTATTCTGTGGGCTGTATCTGCTTTGAGTACTGTGAGCAGGGAGGTGTCTATGGAAACCTTTTTTAAGTCAACTTCTACATACTTCAGGTGCACCCACTGAAAGCAAGGCAACAAACTTCCAGAGCCCTTTTAGTTAAGTACATTTTATAAATTCAGCCATTTGCATTTTAATTATTGTTAATTTTCTGCAGGTTGTAAAAGGCATCTCATGTAAGGGTAGCACTTCACTATTGAGCAGTGATCTACAAGAGTAGAATTTGTAACACAAACGATTTACAACTGCTTTTGAGATATTATATCTCATAAAGTAGAATTTAACTGAGGTAGTACTGCCTCTAAAACACACAAAGGTAAGTGTATGCTGATCAGTCCTGTTAGAATTTTGAATCCTAGATACACATTTTTTGTCCATGATTTTCCAGACATTTGACTCCAAACCATTACACAGAAGCTACTCCTGTTTTGCAACAGCATCTAGTCCCTTACCCTTATCATACACCTGCCCCAATACAAGCTGCTCAGAGAGATATTACAGTGTCATAAACAACCTTAAATTGTATTATATCATATAGTTGCAGTTTTCTTCTCCAGAAAAGCGTAGTTCTACCACTGTGGCAATAGGACACCAGATTTTACAAAGTAAACCAATGATGTATGAGTGGCCTGATAAAGCAAAGCTTTTACTTAGGTCCTCATGCAGGGATGAGAAACATTCTTAGAAGAGATAGTAACAACCAGGGTCCTAGGCCTTGAAATCTTTTCCTAAGGGCCTGGTGTATTGACAATAATACACAAAACCTCGCCAAAAACCAGGTATTTGCATTGGAGAGCTGGTAAGTGTATGGAACAAAGCCTTTGTGGACAGGGTGTTTCAGATATTCAGATATAAACTACATAGAGCTATGATTCTCAGTCCCAAGGCCACTGTGGGCTTAGTCAGCAATGATCATGAGATATCCTGTATTCCATTGTTTTAGTGGTGTTCTCCTGAGTTTGTCCCATTTAATGGGTTACTACTGACTTCACATAAGTGTCCACTTTCCTTTCATTTCCTCTGTGGAAATAGTATACAAGTGTCTATTCTCCTTAAGAAACTTTTCATGGGACACATCTCCCTCTCCCAGCTTTTAAAAAAAAATCTTTTCTACATTCTACATTTCCTATCTATCACATTTCCCATCACCTTCACCTCAGGATCCTATATGTGGAACAGGTCCTTTAGTTTCGGGTATCTGGAGGCCTTTAGGAACAGTACTGGGAACACATTTGCTGTGTAATCCTCCCATCTCCGTAAGTAGCTAGACATGCTGTCTCCAGTCTCTACTGAAATTGTTCACTGTGTAAAATGGAGCTTGAACCAAAAGCCTTTTAAGAAGGATAGAATATATGAAAAGCAAACTATGTCTAGGCTGGCTCCTCTCTGAATATTTTCCAGAGATAGATATATGTTATGTTAGAAATATTTGTCTTTATGGATCGCCTCTTTGGGCAAATTGATTTTTCCCTGGGAAGGCATATTAATGCTACAACAGATGCATTTGCATCCTGTTAGAAGAATGTTTATGAGATAATCCCTCATGTTGATGCAAGTAGCATTGGTTGTACTCTGTTGCTCTCCAAACAATGGCCTTGCTGTCTTCTGTAATATACCTTCAAATTTCTTAAATTACTGTAACGCCTAAGAGATTTAAATTTTCCATTAGAGTCAGGTAGCCAAGTATCCAGTGCAGACACAAGAAAAGCATTTGCAAGTGGAGTATTGCTTCTACCTTCAGTGCAGAATAAGGAAAATTGTTTACACTGCAGGAGGATTCAGGGTAAGCAAAAAGGTGCTGAATTCACCACTATGAAAAAAGTACATGACTGTGGTAAGGGGAGTGATTTTGTTATTTCCCAGCATGTTTTAATCTGTCATGTGTTGGAACACAGACCAGAGTAGGTAGGTGTACAGTTTGTGAGGTATGAAATAAAAGGCAGAATTGCTCAGTGACTAGTGTTGCCACTTTTGTGGGTAGAGCTTCTTTCAGTGTCCATCAGTCATCTTGGAGGAAATGGGTGGTGCCAGCAGCTGGCCTGTCTCTCTGTTAAAAAATCTTTTTAATGAGATATTTTAAATGCCATATTTTCTAGATCTCTGAGCATTTGAGGGCTGTCTGACTGTTTAGCATACCTTAGTATTCAAAATATCCCTGTAATTAATCTGTTTTGAAAACTGGATCCAAGCTGAGTGGCTGTGGAGGGATATTTTACTTAGGGCCCTGCAGCGTGACTGTAACTGGTTTTTACTTAGTAGGTTACACTTATAACCATAGAGGACAAAGAGGTAGAGAAAAACTCCCTGTGATAATAGAGGCTTAACCTTAATAAACAGCTCTCAGGAAAGACTGGGTGGCATAAATATTTTTTTAGCTTGAAATAGACATTTATAACCTTAAATGTTTACCACCATTCAAAGGCACATAGCAATTTAGAAATATTTGAGATTTAGTGCAATTGAATTTAAGTTGTTGTATGAAGTTAGCTTACATTTACATGAAGTTAAATTTTAGTTAAATATACAGATATATTAACAGGACTGTGTAAAATTGAGAAGGACTTGAATGTGAAGCTATGTATGACATAGTGAAAAAAGAAATTAGAGACAAAGAATAAAGAATAAAGCAAATATAAGAATAAAAGCAAAAGGTAAATGAATTACAGGTTCTGTTGGCGGCAGAAGCTAGCTAGACTCCCTGTGCCTAGGTGGCTTGTGTAGCAGAGGGAAGAACCATGGGGTGGGGGGTGAGGATAGGCCATGTTGTCAAAATGGCAGCTGCCATAAACATACCCCCAACAGCTGGCAGAAATCATAACATTTTGGGATTCAATTTTGTCTTGAGTAGATGCTGCCTCAGCCCAGCCTACTGCCCTGAGACAAGCTGCAGCTGCGGCGGGCAGGAGAGTTTTAGTGCGGCGGGAAGAGAACAGAACCAAGTTGAGGGTAAGAGATTGTTTAGCAAAGAGATAGAAAAAAATTCCTTCCATCTACCTGTTCGCTGGCAGTAATTTGAAAGATCCTGTAAAATATCTGGATCTAGAGAGCTGTTATGTGGCCAATTTGAATTTCCTATGGGATATCTAGGTTACTAGGTTACTAGTTAGCCACAGCCACTATGTCTCTAGTTAGCTACACACAATATATCAATACTTACCCACCCATACTAAGTCACTAGTCAGCCAATTCACTAGCTAGCCAAAAACACCAAGAAAATAGTCAGCCACACACACACAGATATAGTAGTTAGCCATTCTCCTATGTATTTTTATGTATTTAGTCAACTACACACCTAAGCCACTAGTTAGCTACAAAGACTAGGCCACTAGTTATCCACACACATTAAATCAGTAGTTAGACACACACACTATGTCAGTAGTTAGACACATACTAAGTCTGTCTAAAAGAAAAACAGCTAACACTAAGGTGGTCCCAGGACTTGGGAATCAGGCCTTTAATCCCAGCAGTAGGGATTTGGAGATAGGAGTGACATGGATGGACAGAGAGAGGAAGATAAGGTAGAGGAGACAGAAGAACATGCATTGAGATGATTTTGTTCGAGCAATTAGACTGAGGGATCGAAGAGATAGCAGTCAATCTGAGGAGGCAGTGTGAGGACAGGAGCACATGGCTTGTCTGAGAATAGGTAGAGAAAAGAACTCTAGTAGCCAGATGCTCTGAATCTGTGATCCTTCAGTTTTCCCCCTCCCCTCCCTAATAGGTTACTGTGAGTTTTTACTAGTAAGATTAGAACTTGTGCTGGAAGTGATGTTCTCTCTTTGGAAGTGTGATATTTCAAAGTCAATAGAGGTAAAAATTTTAAATTATTAAAATATTAACTTTATTTTTTTGAAAATTACATTGGTTTCTTTTTAATGTTTTTAATTTTTTTTAAAAAATTATACATATCAAAACAGTTCATTCCACCTTACCCCCTCCCTCCTTCTTCCCCTCTCTCCCAACTTCCCGAGCCCACGACCACTCTCCCCTCCCATCCAACAGACACTATACACATAGGGTGATGCCTTCCAGGAGAGGTCATCTAAATCTTTCAAGTCATTTGAAGTAGGGACTAAAATATCTCACCTGTCTCAATGTTAATGCATTATACCTCCATGGGGATATTCCCCCAAAGTCTTTTTAACAACAGGGATGTTTCCTGATTCCACTGTCTGAAGTCCCTTAGACTGCACAGGGCATTTAGCTTAGACCCATGTTCAGGGGTATCGCGGTTAAATAAGGATCAGGATAAACAAATAGGCCAAATAGATGTTTATTTAGGGAGAAGTAACTTACTCCCTAGACAGATAAACACCAGGAAATTCAACCCAATCCTCTCCTGTCCGAGTCACGCCAGCAATAGAGCTTTTACCGGCTGACTTCCTTCCACAGGTCACTTCCCCCCATGGCTTCACCCCCAATGGGCATGGTCAGTGCCACAGAAGGACTATCTCACTACAATTCCCCTTTTAGTCTAAAGAAAAGATTTAGGCTTAATACAAAACTATATACAAAACAGTGAATAACAAGTGTGCTCTAAGAAAAGGAAAATCGAGTATAAAATGACCTACATATCTAGTCCTATGGTGAGGGCATAATGGAGTTTACAATAGAGTTGTCCTAAGCTGGAAAATGTAAATCTAGTACCTAATCTATCTAACTAGGAAGAGAGAATAATAGTTGTGATAGTTTAATCTTCAACCTCATCAAGACCTGAGAAGGAAATTAACAATACTAGAGTAGACAGGAAATGCAGATGGACAACTTCCAAAAGGTACAGCAAGTGCAGAAACAGCAACCCACCTGAACAGTCCTCCTAGGTCTCACAACAACGTTGGTACACCCAGTTTTGGCTAAGGCCAAGAGAACTTGACAGACCCAACAGTTATTAAATATGAATCAAAATTAACACTATTTAGTCCGTTAACATTTAGCAAGATTAAAAGAAACTATTCTATTATCTATCTTAAATTTGTGAGTCTAAAGTCCTATATGTAACTTATCTTTAAGCATAACTAAGGACAGCTATAACCATAACTATCTGTCTTCAACTCCTTCAAAGACCACAGAAGGATAATATATAAGCTCTAGAAATGACAGAGACAACTCACTGCCTGGTCACCTGAAGTTCTTTTGTAATCGTTCATCTTCAGCCCATAGGCCATCGTGTGTCTGGCAAACTCTTCAGCAAAGCAGGAAACTTCGTATGGCAGTTTGTCAGTCATTTTCCTCTGTGTCCTGTAGACTGTCTGGCAGACTCTTCCATGAAGCAGGAACTCTATAGCAATGTCCATCTTGCATCTGCAGTCACTTTTCTGTGGGTCCTGCATGTCCAGTTTATACAGCATTAAGTTAAAAAGTCCAGACAAGAGCTGGATCTTGTCCAAATGGCTAGTCTTGCCATACTGGAAGCAAACTCCATAACGAGTTTCTTCAATGTCCATCTTCCTTTCTGGTGCAGGTGGTATTGCCAAGAGCAATTATGTCTCACTGTCACAAAAACCCTAAACCATTTTAAATGCCATATTCTGTAGGTCTTTGAAAGGTTTGAAGAATGCCTATCTATCTCAAATACATCTCTGTGTATCTTGAAAACCTAACTCACCAAGCTATAAGTTTTGACTATTATAAGTAACTATGTAAAATCTGTACTAAATTATACATTACATTTTTAAATGAGCTATATAAACACAATACATAAACAAGAAGAGAAATATGCATTCCAAAATGAAGTATTCATATCTATACCATAATCTCCTTTTTACCTTTAAAAAGATATTGGTTGTGATCATTAACCATTTATAACCAAATCCATTTAAATGAAAACAAACATTTATAAATGATATTTGGTAATTTGGGCGTCGTTCTTTCCAAACTACTTCTTGCTGACAGGGTGCGCTGTCATGGGGGATCCTGAGAAGATGCAGAAATCTTGGCTGTAGTCTGCAAGGCTGCTTTGTTTAAGCTGTTTTGAATGTTGTATCACCAGAAACTCTGTTTCAGGGGGTCTGGCTTGATCAAACCTCATTAGTCTGTAAGGAATCCACAGTTTTTTATTTTCTGTGGAAACAAAAATAGAAATCCTTTTCCCCAGTAACTTGTCCTTGAACTTAAATGTTTGAGTCAAAGCATTTTTAAAACATATAAATTGAATTAATACACCAGTATTTCCTTTAACAGTTATTGTTTCCTCAGCAGTCAAACAATGCAAAGACAATGTAATACCATACAGTATCCAGATTCTCTCTGAGCTTTTCATCTTTATGTGGCTTTATTATTACTCCGTTTATTTTACTTTTAATTTTTTGAGGCAGGGTTTCTCTGTGTAACTCTTATCTGTCCTGGAATTCACTCTGCATACCAGGTTTACTTTGAAATCACAGAGACCTGCTTGCTTCTGTGTCCCAAGTGTTGGGATTAAAGGTGTGTGCCACCACACCCAGTTCCTCTTTGTCTCTTAAAAATCATTTTTTTCCCAAGCCTGCATTTATTTTAAAACACTTTAAACCTTTAGAGGTTTTTCTTAATATGAATCTGTCTTTACTGTAAATCTTTATCTTTTTTTTGGCCATGAGTCTTTATCTGTTAAACAAAAACATTGTTAAAATGAAAGTCTTTGTTATCAAAGATGGTGGTGAGTATTTTATTGCCAGCAGTGAGAACTGTGCTCACTGCCTTAGTCTGCATGCTGCCGGCTTGGAGATGTGGTCACTGCCATTGCAAGCTCTCATACACACCAATAAATTGTTATCAGTGCTTCTTAAGAGCTGTGCGTTTTTTTTGCTGCTTATGCTGAGTCAGGAATCTTCCCTTAAAGGAGCGGCATGAATGTCTGCTTGTCTCTTGCAAAGCAGAGTTCAACCGAGAAAAATGCTGCTACCAAGAAACCTTGTTTGTCTCTGTTCTTTTGTTTCTAAAACCCTTTTTTAAGCTTTTGTTAAATTTTAAGTGGAAGTTCTTACTAGCCACGTGGGCGCCATTTGTAAGGTGTACGGTTTTTCTGCCCGCCACCTGGTCTTGTCCTGCTGCCACGCCACCAGCCCCAAATAACACACAGATATTCTGTATTTGATATTATGCTGTTTGCCAGGTGCTCGTTTCTTATCGGCTAGCTCTATCTTAATTATTAACCCATTTCTATGTATTTCCACGTGGTCAAACCAGGGAGAGGCGGCTGGCCGTTCTATTCTCTCCAGGCTTTCCATCCTAACTCCTCCTTACTACTTCCAATTTCCTCCTTGTCTCCTAGTCCCTCCTATCGTCCTTTCCTATTGGCCAACAGTGCTTTATTTATTAACCAGTATGAGAAACATATACAGAATGACTCCCATCATCTCCTCTTTTCTGTCTAAATAAAAAGAAGGGTTTTAACCTTAACATAGAAAATATATAACAAAACAGTTATCAAATAAGAATCACAGTTGACAATATTTAGTCAATTAACATTTAGTTAGATTTAAGAAAATATTCCATCATGTATTCTATCTTTGTGAGTCTAAAGCCCTATGTGTAACTTATCTTGAATCCTAACTAAGGAAAACTATAACCATAACTATCCATCTTCAACTCCTTCAAAGACCACAGAAGGATAATATATAAGCTCTAGAAATGACAGAGACAACTCACTGCCTGGTCACCCGAAGTTCTTTTGTAATCTTTCATCTTCAGCCCATAGGCCATCGTATGTCTCACAGACTCTTCAGCAAAGCAGGAAAATTTAAACTGTCTTCTTGTATTGGCAGTTTGTCAGTCATTTTCCTCTATGTCCTGCAGACTGTCTGGCAGACTCTTCCATGAAGCAGGAACTCTATAGCAATGTCCGTCTTGCATCTGCAGTCACTTTTCTGTCTAAATAAAATCCCACTTCTGACACCAGATATCGTGGTTAAATAAGGATCAGTATAAACAAATAGGCCGAATAGATGTTTATTTAGGGAGAAATAACTTACAAACTACACAGATAAACAACAGGAAATTCAACCCAATCCTCTCCTGTCCGAGTCACACCAGCAAGAGAGCTTTTACCGGCTCTCCCTCCGACTTCCTTCCACAGGTCACTTCCGCTCATGGCTCCACCCCCAATGGGCGTGTTCAGTGCCACAGAAGGACTATCTCACTACACAGGTGTCTGTGTCAGTCCCATGTTGGATTCCCAGCTATAAGTCTGGAGCCCCATTAGCTCCTCCTTGTTCAGGTCAGCTGTGTCTATGTGTTTCTGCAGTGTGGCCTTGTCCTCCCTCTCTGCATCTGAATTCCAGTTTGGCTCAGTGTTTAATTGTGCATGTATGCTTCTGTTTCCATCAGCTACTAGATGAGGGCTCCATGATGGTGGATAAGTAAGTCGTTGATCTCATTGTCAGGGAAGGGAATTTATGGTAGCCTTTATACTGTTGCACAAATTGTTGGGGTCACTCTTGTAGGACTCTGGACATTTCTCTAGGTTCAGTTTCCTCTTCTAACCTATAATGGCTCCCATTTTTATATTCTCTATCTCTCTTCTCCTCTCCTAGCTATCCTCTTCTCTTCTTTTCTCTTCTCTTCACTTCTCTTCTCATGTCTATTCCTCCCCTGACCAAATCTTCCTAGTCCAATGTTCTTTACTCTCCTACTTCTTTCCTTTTGCTAGTTCACTCTCCACTCACTACCCCCCAATTCCCATATGCTCTGGAGACCGTGGCCCTTCCTGCTTCTGTGAGTGACCTTATAAGAAACTCTTAGATTCCCCCTTGTATCCTAGATTCTCTGGCAGTGTGATTTGTACCGTGGTTATCTTTTGCACAATGTCTAAAATCCACATATGAATTAATACATACCATGTTTATCTTTCTGTGACTGGGATACCTCATTCAGAATGGTTTCTTCAAGTTCCATCCACTTGTCTGTGAGATTCAAGATTTTGTTTTTCTCCCCAGCCACAGAGTAGTATTCCATTGTGCAACTGTGGCACATGTCCTTTATACATACTTCAGTTGAGGGGCATCTATGTTGCTTCCATGTTCTTGCTATTATAAATAATATTGCTTTGAATATATGTGAGCACAAGTCTTGGTTCCATGGATGTGGATCATTTGGGTATGTGCATAATAGTTAGGCTACTGGGTCCTGTGGTTGACTGATTGCCATTATCCTGAGGAACAGCCATGCTAGTCTGCAAAATGGCTCTTCAAGTTTACAGATCCACCTGCAAAGCATAAGTTGTCATTGCTGTTTCTAATTTTAGCCATTCTGACAGGAGTAAGATGGTATCTTAAAGTTGTTTTAATTTGTATTTCCTTGTTAGCCAAAGATATTTAACACTCCCTTAAGTGTATTTCATCATTTCCCCTATTTAGAGTTCTCTATTCAGTTCTATACCCCATTTTCATAGAGTTATTTGTGTTTTGTTGACTAGTTTCTTGAGTTCTTTGTATATTTTGGAGATCAGCACTTTGTCGGATGTAGGATTGGTGAAAATCTTTTCCCAGTCTGAGGGCTGCCATTGGGTCTTGTCCACTGTGTTCTTTGCCTTACAGAAACTTCTAAGTTTGAATAAGTCCCATTCATTTTCTGTTGATCTCAGTGGCTATGTTTCTGGAGTTATTGTCAGGAAGCTGTCTCCTGTAGCAATTTGTTCAAGAGTACCTCTATTTTTTTCCTGAGAAGTTCAGTGTGGATGGATTTATAGAGGGATCCATTTAGACTTGTGTTTTGTGCATGGCTATAGACATAGATCTATCTACAGTCTTCTATATACCATCATCCATTTGTACCAGCACCACTTGTTGAAGATGCTTTCCTTATCCCATTGTACACTTTTACCTGTTTTGTCAAAAGTCAGGTGCTCATATTTAATATAAAATACCAAGATTTTCTATTAAATTTCTTTGAGCTACTTGTCTATCTTTGTGCTAATACAAGGCGCTTTTCAGGACTATAGCTCTGTAGTAGATATTAAAGTCAAGGATGATGATGCCTCGTGAAGTTCCTCTATTATACAGGTTGTTTTGGCTATTCTTGTTCTTTTGTTTTTCAATATAAAGTTGATTATTATCTTTTCAAGGTCAGTGAAGAATTGTGCTGGCATTTTAGTAGATATTGAATTGAATCTGTAGATTGCCATTGGCAAAATACCATTTTTACTATGTTTATTCTACCTATCCATGAGATTGGGAGATCTTTACATTTTCTGGTGTTTTCTTTAATTTCTTTTTGTAAATACACAAATTAATATTATATAGGTCTTTCACTTGTTTGATAAGTGTTACCCCAAGGTAGTTTATGTTGTTTGTGGCTATTGTACAGGGTGATGTTTCTCTTATTTCTTTATTAGCCCCTTTGTTGTCTGAATATAGAATGGCTACAATCTTTTTTTTTTTTTTTAGTTTATCTTGTATGCTGATACATTGCTGAATGTGTTTTTCAGCTGTAGGAGTACCCTGGTAGCGTTTTTTGATTGCTTAGGTAAACTATCATATCTTCTGAAAATAGAGATAGATTGAGTTCTTCCTCTCAATTTGTATCCTCTTGATATCCTTTTCTTGGCTTATTTCTTTAGCTAGCACTTCAAATACAATAATGAAGATATATGGAGACAGAGGGCACCCTAGTCTTTGTCCTGATTTTAGAGGAATTGCCTTAAGCTTCTCTACATTCAGCTTTATATTTTCTCTGTGTTTACTACATATTGCTTTTATTATGTTTATATAAATTCGTGTTATCCCTGATCTCTACAAGACCTTTAACATGATAGGATGTTCAATTTTGTCAAAGGTTCTTTCTACATCTAGGGAGATGATCATGTGATTTTTCATTTTTAGTTTGTTTATATAGTGGTATATTTGATATATTTTCATATGTGAAGCCATCCCTGCATCCCAAGGATGAAGCCTACTTGATCATAGTAGATGATTTTTCTGATATATCCCTGGATTCAGTTTTCCCATAATTTCTTGAGTATTTTTGCATCAATGTGCAGGAGGGTTATTGGTCTGCAATTTTCTCTTAGTTGTGTTTTTGTGTGAATGGGTATCAAGGTGATTATAGCCTCAAAAAAGTGTTTTGTAATGAAACTTCTGTTTCTATTGTGTGGAACAGTTTCAAGAGTATTAATATTAGCTCTTCCATTTATTTTCGGTAGAATTCTTCACTCAAGAAGACACCTGGCTCTGGGATATTTTTATGTTGGAAGGCTTTGTATGATTGCTCCTTCTTTGTTAGTTGCTATAGGTCAATATAGGTTGCTTGTCTATTCTTGATTTAATTTTGTTAAATAAGAATTATCCAGAAATTTGTCCATATCCTTTGAATTTTCAAATTTTGTGGAGAATAAGTTTTCAAAATATGACCTGAAAATTGCCTGGATTTCCTCAGTGTCTATTGTTCTGTACCCCTTTTTGTTTCTGATTTTGTTAATTTCCATTTTCTCTCTTTGCTTTTTGTTTAGTTTGGATAAAGGTTTTTCTCCCTTGTTAATTTTCTGAAAAAAAGCAACTCGTTATTACATTGATTTTTTTTTTTTGTATCGTTTTCCTGTTTTCTACTTTAATGTTTTCAGCCCAAAAATTGATAATGGGGCCTACTCCTGAGGGTTAAGTTTGCTTCATTTGTGACCTAAGGTTTTCAGTTGTATTGTTAATTCTCTAATGTGTCTGTCATCCGCTTTCTTCATATGGACACTGAATGCAATCAACTTCCTTCTTAGCAGTGCTTTCAAGATGTCCCATAAATTCATTTATGTTGTATCCACAACCTCAGTGAATTTTAGGAATTCCTTAATTATTTTATTTCTTCTTAGACCCAAATATGTTGAAATTGAGCATTATTCAGTTTCCATGTGTATGTAGGGATTCTGTGATTTGTTGTTGTTTTTATTGAATTCCAATTATAAAGCATGGTGGTCTGATAAGATACAGGGTAATATTCAAATGTCTGTGTGTATAAGTTCTGAACACATAGAGTCATCGGTAGCTGGGTAACATTACACAAGATCTCAGGTTACATGGATGAATTTTTCTTTCTTTTTTTTTTTTGACAAAAAGTTGATGGTATTTACCCTCTTATTTTTTTCTCTTCCTCCCCTTTGCTCTTTCCCTAATATTTTACAGGTCTAGATCACTGCATGGGTTGTAGGTGTAGAAGCCATGCTGTATCAATATATGTACTATATGGTTTTCATAATCTTATTGGGATTCTAACTGGTTCCCATCTGCATGAATCTTTGTAATCAGATATCATTTTATAGGGTGTTAGAAATTTAGTTTGCACTGTATTTGAATCATGTTGCAAATTTATCTTATACAGAATATGCATACTAATGCATCATGTTCTCAATGATTATAGTTTAATTTTTATTTATGTACTCTGTTTTATTCTTGTTGTTTTCAATCTGGAAATCACATTTACTGTTTTGCTCAGCACATATTCTAGTTGGGGATGACCTGAGTCAGATCCCAAAACCCAAAATTCTAGGCTCAATACAATGTCACCTCCAGATGCAGGGTATCTGACAATCTCTACTATGGTATGTAATAATTACACATGGGAAACATCTTTCACACACAAGACAAATATATAAAAACTGGGAATGAATTTGTTTTCAAAATCCTTGTTACTGAATCTGAAAGACCCTCTGAGGGAGTGGACCTTCACACCTCGACTTAGGAAAGGTGGTCCCCCCAAATCACTCATGAGAAGCAGTCTTGATGAAAAAGCATGAGGTCTTTTATATTCCAGTGCACTGGGGTCCACAGCCATACTCCATGTGGGGTAGAAGATCCTGGGTACAGGGTTCATACAGCTTTTATAGGGTTACAAAAAAGCTCACGCATCACAAACCAATCATCTCATAGCATCCAGTGCAGACCAATCAATTTGAGCTATCCAAGCCTGTGGTTAGCCCAGGAAGTCTGTTTCGCTAGGGCTTCTGGGTAGTGTGACAGTTTATTTCCTGTTCTCATTCACTCACAGGTGCTGTCGATAAACCACCTTGTTGTAAACAGTCAAGAATGACCTCTTGCCTTCTCACTGCTAGGGGGCAGAGTCTAGGAAATATTAGGCTAAGTTTTTCCATCCTTACAAAGCAACAATGAAAGCAAAACCAGTCTCTTTTTTTTGGATGATTCTAATAAAATTTGTTTCTATTTTAATTTTTTTTAAATTTGTTTTCATTTTACATACCAATCCCTCCTTCCCACTCTTCTTCTCTAACTACTCTCCCTTCCTTTCAACTTTTAATAGTCAGAGAGGGTAAGACCCTCATTCAGAAGTCAATAAAGTCCAGCATACAAATCTGACGAAGAACCAAGCCTCTCTATCTTTTATCTCAACTGAGAAAGGTATCCCACTATAAGGTGTGAGCTCCAAAAACATTGTTCAAGCAACTGGGTTGGGTGCTGGTTTCACTGCCAGGGGCCCCCTAACAAATCAAGTCACCTAAGTGTCAACCACATTCAAAGGGACCAGTTTATTGCCTTGAAGGTGCCCTAGCAGTCCATACTCTGTGAGTTCCCACTAGTTATATTAGGTGTGGTGTGTCCTTGTTGGAGAGGGCTTTCACTGTTATAGGAAGCATATCACGGTAGAGTCAGGCGTTGATGTTTCTTATTCTCAGAATGATGCACAGTGTGTCAGACAACTCCCTGTTGCATCTGAGTCATGCTGTAAGGACTCTGACCTCGAGGACTGCAGCAGCCCCCATGCTGACATGTCCCCTGCCATAACAGAACCTCTGAAATTTTAAGTGTTTCACTTCCATTAAATATTTTCCTTGTAAGTGTTGCCCTCGCCCTGCTGTGTCTTTACACAGCAATGAAAACCCAACAAAGACAGAAGATGGTTCCAGGACCAGGTTTTTTTCTATTATAGACTCTCCCTGTTGTACAATTTATTTCTGATGTGTTCTCAGTAGTACTGTTCTGGTAGCTTGCCTCTCCCTTTATGTCTGTTTATTGGGATTTCCTTCTCAGGGTATACGCTACTTAAACGGCAAAAGAAATGGTGCCTGTGGACCTCTAATTCAGTTTACATCTAATGTGACTGGGTGAATGCATTATAAAGCACCAAGGATTATATGACTATATTGTCAAAGATGTTTACATTTACAATGTGAGTATTATACTTCTTTGTGTTATTTTAGGATGCAGTGACCTATGACGATGTGCACATCCACTTCACTGAGGAAGAGTGGGCTTGCTAAATCCTTCACAGAAGTGTCTCTACAAAAATGTGATGCTGGTCACCTACAGGAACCTCGCTGCTACGGGTAAGACAGAATTTTCCTTCATGTTTTAAAATAAGGGACCAACTGTTTCTTGATTATTGATACTATTCTGTAATTTGATTAAGAAAGGGGAAAATTGGGTGAGTGAGGCATGGTTCTAAGGTTCATTGAAGTTATTACTTAAATTTTGTACAATTTGCAATAATCCATCATGTATCTACAAATCCAGCCCTACAGAAAGTATTGGAAGGAAAATTCCAACCCAAGGAAGGTAACTACGCCCACAAAAATGTAGGCAACAGATAATCCAACTACACCAGAAACCTAGGGTGAAGCAGAACAAATTATTCACAATACCACTGCCAACAAGAAACCTAAATCAAACAACCATCAACAATCAATGGTCCTTACTCACCCTCAACATTAATGGTCTTAACTCACCTATAAAAAGACACAGATTAACAGAATGGATACGAAGACAGAATCCATCCTTCTGCTGCATACAAGAAACACATCTTATCTCCAAAGATAGACATTACCTCAGGGTAAAGGGTTGGGAAAAGATTTTCCAATCAAATGGAAATAAGAAGCAAGCAGGCGTAGCTATCCTAATATCTAACAAGCTAGACTTCAAACCAAAACTAGTCAAAAGAGATGAAGACGGTCATTTCATATTCATCTCAGGAGAATTCCATCAACACAAAGTCTCAATTCTGAACATCTATGCCCCTAATACAAAGCCACCCACATTCGTAAAAGAAACACTACTAAAACTCAAAGCTCATATAAAACCTCACACACTTATAGTGGGAGACTTCAATACACCACTCTCAACACTAGACAGGACCACAAATCAGAAACTCAACAAAGAAACAAAAGAATTAAAAGAAGTTATGTCTCAACTGGGGCTAACAGACATCTATAGAACATTCCATCCAAAGACAAAAGAATATACCTTCTTCTCTGCTCCACATGGAACCTTCTCTAAAATCGACCACATACTAGGAGACATAACAAACCTCAACAGATACAAGAGAATAGAAATAGTCCCCTGTATCTTATCGGACCACCATGCTTTAAAATTGGAATTCAACAACAATACAAATAGCAGAAAACCTGCAAACTCATGGAAACTTAACAATGTGCAATTGCACCACTCCTGGGTCAAAGAAGAAATAAAGAAAGAAATTAAAGACTTTCTAATATTCAACGAGAATGAGGATACAACATACCCGAACTTATGGGACACCTTGAAAGCAGTGCTACGAGGGAAGTTCATTGCACTAAGTGTCCATATGAAGAAAACAGAGGATAGTCACATAAATGAATTAACAGCGCAACTGAAAACCTTAGAACAGAGAGAAGCGAATTCACCCCGCAGGAGCAGACACCAGGAAATAATCAACTTGAGGGCTGAAATCAACAAAATAGAAACCAGGAAAACAATACAAAAAATCAATGCAACAAAGAGTTGGTTTTTTGAGAAAATCAACAAGATTGATAAACCTTTATCCAAATTAACGAAAAAGCAGAGACAGAACATGCAAATTAACAAAATCAGAAACGAAATGGGGAACATAACAACAGACACACAGGAAATCCAGACACTTTTCAGGTCATACTTCGAAAATCTGTATTCCACAAAAATTGAAAATTCAAAGGAAATGGACAAGTTTCTGGATAACTATCACTTACCAAAATTAAATCAAGAACAGACAAACAACTTAAATAGACCTATAACCCGCAATGAAATAGAAGCAGTCATCGAAAGCTTTCCAACGAAAAAAAGTCCAGGGCCAGATGGATTCAGTGCAGAATTCTACCAGACATTCAAGGAAGAACTAATACCACTACTCCTCAAACTGTTCCACAAGATAGAAACAGAAGGTTTATTGAAAATCTCTTTTTATGAGGCCACAATAACTTTGGTACCCAAACCTCACAAAGACACAACTAAGAAAGAAAACTACAAACCAATATCCCTGATGAACATCGATTCAAAAATACTCAATAAAATAATGGCAAACCGAATTCAAAAATACATCAGAGAAATCATCCACCATGACCAAGTAGGCTTCATACCTGGAATGCAGGGATGGTTTAACATGCGAAAATCTATCATCGTGATCCACCATATAAACAAACTGAAAAAGAAAAACCATATGATTATCTCCCTAGATGCAGAAAAAGCCTTCGATAAAATTCAACACCCTTTCATGATAAAGGTATTAGAGAGGTCAGGGATAACAGGAACATACCTTAACATAATAAGAGCAATATACAGCAAACCAACTGCCAAAATCAAACTGAATGGAGAGAATCTTAAGCCAATTCCTCTAAAATCAGGAACAAGACAAGGCTGTCCTCTCTCTCCATATCTCTTCAATATCGTACTAGAAGTTCTAGCTAATGCTATAAGACAAAAAAAGGAGATCAAGGGCATCCAAATTGGAAAGGAAGAAGTCAAACTGTCTCTTTTTGCAGATGATATGATAGTTTACATAAGCGACCCAATAAACTCTACCAGGGAACTCCTACAGCTGATAAACACCTTCAGCAAACTAGCAGGATACAAGATAAACTCAAAAAAATCAGTAGCCCTATTTTTTTCAGACGACAAAGAGGCAGAGAAAGAAATCAGAGAAACACCCTTTACAATAGCCACAAGCAACATAAAGTATCTTCGTGTAACGCTTACCAAACAAATAAAAGATCTATAAAATAAGAACTTTGTGACTCTAAAGAAAGAAATTAAAGAAGATACCAGAAAATGGAAAGACCTCCCATGCTCTTGGATAGGTAGGATAAACATAGTAAAAATGACAATCTTACCAAAAGCGATCTACAGATTCAATGCAATCCCCATTAAAATCCCACCACAATTCTTCACCGACCTTGAAAGGATAATAATCACCTTTATATGGAAAAACAAAAGACCCAGGATAGCCAAAACAACCCTAAACAATAAAAGAACATCAGGAGGCATCACCATTCCTGACTTTAAGCTCTACTACAGAGCTATAGTTCTGAAAACAGCCTGGTATTGGCATAAAAATAGACAGGTAGACCAATGGAATCGAATTGAAAATCCTGATATTAATCCAAGCACCTATGAACACCTGATTTTCGACAAAACAGCTAAAATTATACAGCATCTTCAACAAATGGTGCTGGCACAATTGGATGAGGGTGTGTAGAAGACTGCAGATAGACCCATGTCAGTCGCCATGTACAAAACTCAAGTCCAAATGGATCAAAGACCTCAACGTCAATCCAGCCACATTGAACCTCTTGGAAGAGAAAGTAGGAGGTACCCTTGAACAAATTGGTATAGGAGACCGCTTCTTGAACATAACTCCAGGGGCACAGGCACTGAAAGAAACAATTAATAAATGGGACCTCTTCAAACTTAGAAGCTTCTGTAAGGCAAAGGACACAGTTGACAAGACCAAACGGCAGTCCACTGACTGGGAAAAGATTTTCACTAATCTTATATCCGACAAAGGGCTGATCTCCAAAATATACAAAGAACTCAAGAAACTAGTCAACAAAACACCAAATAACCCTATTAAAAAATGGGGTACAGAACTGAAGAAAGAATTCTCAATGGAGGAAATCAAAAAGGCTGAAAGACACTTAAGAAAATGCTCCACATCCTTAGCTATCAGGGAAATACAAATCAAAACAACTTTGAGATACCATCTTACCCCTGCCAGAATGGCTAAAATTAGAAACACCAGTGATGACTTATGTTGGAGAGGATGTGGAGAAAGTGGAACACTCCTCCACTGCTGGTGGGAGTGCAAACTCATACAGCTACTTTGGAGATCAGTATGGCGGTTCCTCAGGAAAATGGGAATTAGTTTACCACAGGACCCGGCAATCCCCCTCTTAGGCATATACCCAAAGGATTCACATCAATGCAACAAAGACATCTGTTCAACTATGTTCATAGCAGCACTATTTGTAATAGCAAGAACCTGGAAGCAACCTAGATGCCCTTCAATTGAAGAATGGTTAATGAAGATGTGGCACATCTACACAATGGAATACTACTCTGCAGAAAAAAATAATGGTATCTTGAAATCCGCAGGCAAGTGGATGGCACTTGAAGAAACCATCCTGAATGAGGTAACCCAGTCACAAAAAGAGGAACACAGTATGTACTCACTCATATATGGATTTTAGACCTAGATCAAATGATCACCAGCCTACAATTCACATCACCAGAGGAACTAGGATACAAGTTGTATTCTAAGAGATTCATATAAAGTCCCCCAGACCTCAGGTATAGTGGGGGAGGACAGCTAATGGAGAGAGAAGTAGGAGAAAATGAGTGGGAGGAGAGGAATGCATGTGCGACCAGGAGGATGGAGCCTGGTTAGGAATGGAAAATAGGAAAGAGAGAGAGAGACAGAGACAGAGAGAGAGAACATAAAAGAGGGAGCCAATATTGGTTTGAAGATGAAGTTGAACACAAAGAAACGTCGAGGGAACTACAAGACTGCTCCCAACTAACAATCTCAGGTTCCGTGGAAAGGCTATCATAAATACCCTTCCCGGAGAGTGAGATCAACAACTAACTTCTCCATGGAGTCCTCAACTAATGCCTGTTGAAAACAGGAGCAAACACCCATACATAAACACTGAGTCAAACTAGAACCCAGAAGCAGATGGAGAGGACAAGACCATGCGGTAGAAGTACATAGAGACAGCTTACCTGAACAAGGAGGAGCTAAGGGCCACTAGACTGATAGCTGGGAAGCCAACAGGGGTCTGACTCGGACCCCCCTGAATATGGGTATCAGCCAGAAGGTCTGAGCAGTCTAAGACACCTCAGACAGTGCAGCCAGGATGTATCCTTGGTGCACAAAAGGACTTTGCAAACATATCCCCCATGGAGGGATTACTGCCTTATTCTAGAGATAGGAGAGAAGCCCTAGTCCCTACTTCACAGGACCTGTCAGATCTACATGACCCCAACTGGATGGCATTCCCCTACATATTTTATTGTAGTGGGGGGTTGGGAGGGGAGGGTGTTTAGAGTGCATGGGAGAGGGTAGAGAGGGCAAAAGGGAGGGAAGGAGGGAGGGAGGGTTTGGGGGGAGGGAGGGAGGGAGGGAGAGGGAACTGGGATCGACAAGTAAAATAAAAAAAAAAAAAAAAAAAAAAAACGCTTTGACTCCAAAATTTAAGTTGAAGAACAAGTTACTGGGGAAAAGTATTTCTATTTTTGTTTCCACAGAAAATGAAAAGATGTGGATTCCTTCCAGACTAATGTGGTTTGATCACACCAGACCGCCTGAAACAGAGTACAAGCTGATCCTACATTCCAAACAGCTGGACAAAACAGCCCTACAGACTACAGCTAGGATATCTGAATCTTCTTCGAATCCCCCAAGACAGCGCCCCTTACCAGCAGGAAGTAGTTTGGAAAGAACGACGCCCAAATTCCCAAATATTGTGTATAAATGTTTGTTTTCATTTAATTGGACTTTGTTATATAAAATTAAATAAAAAATACTCTATATGCATAAAAAAAAAAGAAAAAGGGCTGTAGTTAAGCAGGCATTACTTATCTATTTGTGACTTTGCTATGGATATTGAAAGGGTCAGTTTATTAGTGTCAAGAAGGTTGTTACGATGAAACCTTGAAGTTGATTTAAAGAAAGTCAAAGTGTGAATGCTATGTGGAAACCTTTTTTTGTTTTCTTAGTTTCATAAGCATATCATATGTAGAGCCAGGTAGTTGTGGCCCATACCTTTAATTCCAACATTCATGATCAAGAGCAAGGTGGATCCCTTAAGGTTGTGATCACCCCAGTCTACAAAGTGAGTTCCAGGATAGCTAGGTTTACACAGAGACATTCTGTATTAGAAAATGTAGGAAAAAAGTATTTAGTTTACTCTAAATATATGCCAAGTGAATTTAGAATGTGGCAGCGTACCTCTCTTATGACAGTGATAAGAAATGAAAGATATTTAGTAGTCCCCACTTTGAGGATATGTGTTGAGTGTGAAACAACTTTCAAATTTATCAGTAATCCTAAGTCATCTGAAAGATACCATCAATTTACACTGTAGTAAATCCATATGGCCATTGGAATGTATGAATGCTTCCATTTGTACTGGTATATTTAGCCAATGTAGTATGATTTCTATGAAGGAAAAACAGATAAATGGTATAAATATGGCAAAGCTCTGTGTCATTTCGATTTTTTCTATTATATGTAAATATATGCAATAATTGAGGGCCATGAAATAAATCTCTTACTCTGAATCCACAGGTATCTTCAATGAAAACAAAACAATACCACATTAGAGAAGCATTATGAAAGTATAACTCAAGATCTGATTCTTGTTTACAATTAGGCCTTCGGAAAATTCAACACCCTTTCATGATAAAGGTATTGGAGAAGTCAGGGATAACAGGAACATACCTAAACATAATAAGAGCAATATACAGCAAACCGACTGCCAACATCAAACTGAATGGAGAGAAACTTAAGCCAATTCCTCTAAAATCAGGAACAAGACAAGGCTGTCCTCTTTCCATATCTCTTCAATATCGTACGACAAGTTCTTGCTAATGCTATAAGACAACAAAGGGAGATCAAGGGGATCCAAATTGGAAAGGTAGAAGTCAAACTGTCTCTTTTTGCAGATGATATGACAGTTTACATAAGCAAGCCAATAAAATCTACCAGGGAACACCTACAGCAGATAAACACCTTCAACCAACTAGCAGGATACAAGATAAACTCTAAAAAATCAGTAGCCCTACTTTTTTCAGATGACAAAGAGACAGAGAAAGAAATCAGAGAAACATCACCCTTTACAATAGCCACAAGCAACATAAAGTATCTTGGTGTAATGCTTATCAAACAAGAAAAAGACCTATATAATAAGAACTTTGTGACTCTAAAGAAAGAAATTATAGAAGATACCAGAAAATGGAAAGATCTCCCATGCTCTTGGATAGGTAGGATAAACATAGTAAAAATGGCAATCTTTCCAAAAGCAATCTACAGATTCAATGCAATCCCCATTAAAATCCCACCACAATTATTCACCAACCTTGAAAGGATAATAATCAACTTTATATGGAAAAACAAAAGACCCAGGATAGCCAAAACAACCCTAAACAATAAAAGAACTTCAGGAGGCATCACCATTCCTGACTTTAAGCTCTACTACAGAGCTATAGTTCTGAAAACAGCCTGGTATTGGCATAAAAATAGACAGGTAGACCAATGGAATTGAATTGAAAATCCTGATATTGATCCAAGCACCTATGAACACCTGATTTTCGACAAAACAGCTAAAATTATACAATGGGGCAAAGACAGCATCTTCAACAAATGGTGCTGGCACAATTGGATGAGGGTGTGTAGAAGACTGCAGATAGACCCATGTCTGTTGCCATGCACAAAACTCTAAAGTCTAAAATGATCAAAGACCTCAACATCAATCCAGCCACATTGAACCTCTTAGAAGAGAAAGTAGGAGGTACCCTTGAACAAATTGGTATAGGAGACCGCTTCTTGAACATAACTCCAGGGGCACAGGCACTGAAAGAAACAATTAATAAATGGGACCTCTTCAAACTTAGAACCTTCTGTAAGGCAAAGGACACAGTAGACAAGACCAAACGGCAGCCCACAGACTGGGAAAAGATTTTCACCAATCCTATATCTGACAAAGGGCTGATGTCCAAAATATACAAAGAACTCAAGAAACTAGTCAACAAAACACCAAATAACCCTATTAAAAAATGGGGTACAGAACTGAAGAAAGAATTCTCAATAGAGGAAATCAAAAAGGCTGAAAGACACTTAAGAAAATGCTCCACATCCTTAGCTATCAGGGAAATGCAAATCAAAACAACTTTGAGATACCATCTTACCCCTGCCAGAATGGCTAAAATTAGAAACACCAGTGAAGACTTATGTTGGAGAGGATGTGGAGAAAGGGGAACACTCCTCCACTGCTGGTGGGAGTGCAAACTCATACAGCCATTGTGGAGATCAGTATGGCAGTTCCTCAGGAAAATGGGAATTAATTTACCACAGGACCCAGCAATCCCTCTCTTAGTCATACACCCAAAGGATTAACATCCATGCAACAAAGACATCTGTTCAACTATGTTTATAGCAGCACTATTTGTAATATCAAGAACCTGGAAGCAACCTAGATGCCCCTCAATTGAAGAATGGTTAATGAAGATGTGGCACATCTACACAATGGAATACTACTCTGCAGAAAAAAATAATGTTATTTTGAAATTCGCAGGCAAGTGGACGGCACTTGAAGAAACCATCCTGAATGAGGTAACCCAGTCACAAAAAGAGGAACACAGTATGTACTCCCTCATATATGGATTTTAGACCTAGATCAAATGATCACCAGCCTATAATTCACACCACCAGAGGAACTAGGATACAAGGTGTATTCTAAGAGATTCATATAAAGTCCCTCACATAACTGGGAAGGGACAAGTCCCCCAGAGCTCAGGGGAAGTGGGGGGGCAGCGAATGGAGAAAACGACGGGGAGGAAAGGAAAACATGTGCGACTAGGAAGATTGAGCCTGGTTAGGAATAGAAGATGAGAGAGATAGAGAGAGACAGAGAGAGAGACAGAGAGAGAGAGCATAATAGAGGGAGCCAATATTGGTTTGAAGATAAAATTGAACACAAAGAAAGGTCTAGAGAACTACAAGACTGCTCCCAAATAACAATCTCAGCTTCCGTGGAAAGGCTATCCTAAATGCCCTTCCCGGAGATTGAGATCAACAACTAACTTCTCCATGAAGCCCTCAACTAATGCCTGTTGAAAACAGGATCAAACACCCATGCATAAACACTGAGTCAAACTAGAACCCAGATGATGATGGAGAGGACAAGACCATGCGACAGAAACACATAGAGACAGCTTACCTGAACAAGGAGGAGATGACCGCCACTAGACTGATAACTGGGAAGCCAGCATGGGACTGACTCGGGCCCCCCTGAATATGGGTCTCAGCCAGAAGGACTGAGCAGTCTAAGAGACCTCAGACAGTGGAACCAGGAAGTATCCCTGGTGCACAAAAGGACTTTGCGAACATACCCCCCTTGGAGGGATAACTGCCTTAATCCAGAGACCAGAGAGAAGCCCTAGTCCCTACTTCAAATGACCTGTCAGACCTACATGACCCCAACTGGATGGCATTCCCCTACATATGGAATTGGGGTGGGGGATGGGAGGGGAGGGTGTTTAGAGTGCATGTGAGAGGGCAGAGAGGGTAAAAGGGAGGGAAGGAGGGAGGGAGGGCTTGGGGAGAGGGAGGGAGAGGGAACTGGGATCGACATGTACAATAATAAATTAAATTTAAAAAAATGCCTTGATTCCAAAATGTAAATTGAAGGAGAAGTTACTGGGGAAAAGGATTTCTATTTTGTTTCCACAAAAAATGAAATGATGTGGATTTCTTCCAGACTAATGTGGTTTGATCATGCCAGACCACCTGAAACAGAGTACAAGGTGATCCTACATTCAAAACAGCTTGACAAAGCAGCCCTACAGACTACAGCCAGGATTCCTGAATCTTCTTCGAATCCCCCATGACAGCGCCCCTTACCAGCAGGAAGTAGTTTGGAAAGAACGACGCCCAAATTCCCAAATATTGTGTATAAGTGTGTGTTTTAATTTAATTGGACTTTGTTATATAAAATAAAATAAAATAGTAAAATAAAAAAAAAAACAAACGATAAGCATGTAAATCACAGGGACTTCATTTATTCAGCTATATACATGTGTGCACATACTCCTGTTCACCAGAAGCGGCCCTCACGGCAAAGGAAGTTCACAGTGTCGCAGAAGCCATCATGATGCAGCAACTGCAGGCTTGCATGGGACAGCGGGAAGAGCGCTCGGGCCAGGCGGGCGACATTGGCAGTGGAGATCTAGGCGGGGCCGCAAATGAGTGTGGGTGGAGCCAGAAGTGTGTGTGGGCTGGGCTGGAAGTGAGTTTGGTGCAAGCATGCTGTGACAGGAGTGGCCACGGAAGCCCCACACGGCACACCTCCACGTCCTGTCCAGTCACGTGCACGCTCGAGCCAAGACCATGGCCAGGGTCGTGGGGCGAGATGTCATGGCGTCCACAGAATGGGGACACGGTGAGGGTGCAACCTCCAGGGGGCAGGAGGAGGCTGCGCGATCTGCCCAGGCCTGGGGAGATGGGGGGCCAGGGGACATGAGAGGAATGGCCACAATATACAGGCGTGTTCGGGGTCACATGTTACAGACATGCGTGACCACACCCACCCACACCGCCCCTTACCGCCCCGCCCACCTGATCCTGGAACTCCACAGGCTTCAGCCCTGAGTAGATGAGGACAAAGCAGCTGGCAAGAAGGACATGCACATGAGGGGAAACATAGGACACACCTGAGGGGAAACGTGGGACACACATGAGCATAAACAATACACGTATGTGCAAACATGCGACACACATGTGCAAACACAGATGAAATATACATGTAAGAAACACAGAACATGACACATTCTTACACTTGCGGCCCCCGCCCCCTCACCTGTATGACGTCCTCACGGGTCGGGAACTGGAACACAAGGCGGTTCTGGAATGTGTTCACCACAGTCAAGGACACATAGAGCCGGCCCTGCACCAGGACATGAGCATGGGCTGGGAGGATCCGGTCCAGGCCGTCCCTGATGGGGAGGGGGGACACATGTGACCTGTGACCCCTGAAATGGGATCCACATGCGTGACCTATGACATGTAACATGTACCATGTGATGTGTGCCCCACACCACCGCCCTTACCCCCCATGCACCTCAGCAGCTCCATGAGGTGGAAGCTGGGTGTGGCCGCGCCCAGTGGTTGCTGCCTGGCATCCTCGGCCAGGCTGTGTTCGAAAGCTTGTGCAGGCATGTGGGAAGGGTGGGAACCACACACGTGACCCCTGACATGTAACATATCACATGTAACATGTCACATGTGCCCCGCCCACACTCACCTCCAGCTGCTCAGGGGAAGTCAGCAGCACTGCTGCAACCAGGCCCTGCCCGACGCTCCTGCTTAGCCCCTGACATCACCCAGCAGCCCCGCCCCATGTGCCTACAGCCCAGCAGCCACGCCCTGGTGGTAAATGCCCAGGAAGCCACAGGCCCTGAAAGACAGGTGCAAGGGCAGGGCCATCCGGGGTGGGGCGGAGCCTATTGGGCGTGTGGGTGGAGTTTCCGGGGGATGCATGGGGTCACGTGAGGAAAGGTAGCCACGCCCCCTCACAAAAAGAATGACAGAAATGCTGCCTCTGTCTTCACTGCTGCTCTCCAGGACTATGTTTCCTAGGATGCTGCGCGCACGACCTTGCTCCCTGTGACGTCACTGGCCGACAACATCCCCTCCCCTTCCCACACTGTGGAATTTTCCCTGCAGTCTCGGAGCCCTGCCCATCTCAGGGTGGAAGGGGACTATGATTCCCAGCATCCTTTGCTACGGCTACAGTGGTCACTGATTGTGTCCTCACTGGTTTGCCAGCGCCCTTCAGTGTCCTACCTAGATGGCCGCTTCTCTGTATGAAGCCTCTGTTCCCAAGGCCACTGCCAGGGACTATTACTCCCTGCATGCACTGAAGGGCTGGGCTGGGCGGTCACTCTGTGTGTGATGGCACAGGGCAGGGCCTTCTCCCTCCAAGTCTGAAGCAATGGCGTCATTGCATTGTTTCTCACAGATTTGAGGAATAAAAAGAATGAATAAAGAGATAATTTCTCATAATTCATCCCTAGAGAGATAACAAAATGATATCAACATTGATATCAAGAAATAAATAAATAATGAAATCACAAGAGACAGTTTAACACCAACACAGTGGATGCAGACTTCACTCTTCCTGGAGTAGAAAAAGACAGATTTGAATAATGAAATAATCAGATAGTTAGATCGTCTGTCACACTTGAGTCACACAAGGTGGCACCAAACTTCAGGGTTCCCAGATTATATAATGAAACAATTTAATAATTACATCTTTACATATGTAAGTCATTGACCTTTTTTGTATCATCAATTCATGGGCAGACTTGCCAGATATGGAAAAGTATGCTGTCATCATGCATTTTAAAAATTCCATAGGTTAATCATCAGATCATCATACTGTCTTGCCTGAAGATTTCTGCTGGCCTGCCATCATGACCAGCACCCGAATCTCTGTTGTGGTGCGGCAGGAACTGAGATAATGGGCCCAATCCTGGCATAGCAGTAGTAGCCAAAATGTTCATACCAGCTGAAAAGATGGCGGCAGCAGGGGCATCACCAGCAGAGAGGAAAGAGTGATGTTCTTCAGTGTTCTGGGTCATCATCCTTTTGTCAGGTCTCGGTGATGGTGCCGACCTCCTTGTGCCACTACTTCTTCTCATCGTAGATCACAACTGATGTGAAGCTGTGGAGGAAGAGCAGGTAGTCAACACCCAGACCACCATGCTGGCCTTGGTGAAGTCCTTTTACTTCTCAGAGGGCACCACGCAGTCTTCTGGACTCTTATCACCCAGCATCCCTAGTACTCTGTGAGATGCATAGATTATTCAGAAAATGCTCTACCCGTGTCTACAACTTTCCTAACCTTGTCCCTGACAGATATTTGCACCCTAATCATAATCAGTGATGGCACTTTCTGTCGTTTACATAATTTAAAGAAATAAATATATAAGTCAGTAATAGCTAACTGTCACAATAAAGAGGTTATGTAGCATTTAACTGGAAGGGAAGCATGGCCAGACTCCACTCATGAAGGAGGTCATCATCACCATTTAAACAATGAAACATCTCAGAGTTGAGTCATAAAATTCAACATCATGCACACCTGAGAAATTACTGTAGAACAGAAATTACATTTGATCCCAGAAACTCAACTTTCTGAATCACACCATTGTTGTGGATGGTAGGTAAATGGTAATAGCACTCTGATCACGTATTGCTGAACGAAGATCCCCATCACCTCTTTTTAAAAGTTTCTAAGCTTTGTGTAAATCATGTGTCACCTGGTCCCAACTTTTCCATCTGGCAGAAAAAAATTTCTGTATAAGAAAACTAGAACTTTAGGGCACACCAGGCTTTAATGTTCACTGTGACCTATTTGTGACCCCTTCAGCAGCTTATAAAAGACATTTTCTATTGGATGAGGATGGGATAAATATCTCCTAAAACTTTTAATGACAACATTTGATTCGCCTAAACAAGTCATATCCACACATCTAGAAGTGTGACTACAGCTTTTACTGGTTACCATATTCAAGATTACCTAATCATCAGAGAACGTAGTCTGTGGAGAAACAGTTCAAAGTCTTCTGTTTATGAATACTCTCTCTCTCCTATGAAGTGAAACTATGGAACAAAAGATATTAAGACTCACAATTATTCATCAAAAGGTGTGTTTGCCATTGTTGACCTCCTTCAGGAAGGTGATAATCCATTTGTTAGAGTAGACTTAGGGATTGGTGGATTTCAGTTTATCTCTTTTGAGGAAGCCGTCCAACATTCAATATGTGATATCTTCTAATAACTCTGCATACACAATGACAGTTCAGCATTTAAACATGTTACTACTCTGCTCTGCGATTAAATAACTGATGAACCTGGGAGTGTCCCACAATTATGTGGGAATCAACTGAGAGTCAATTGTGTGGAGTATGGCAGACCATTTCATCCTCTGATTATGTTGTTATCTGATTATAAAAATAGGACATAAGATAATCCATGATCAGTGGATTGTGGTGACGCGAGGTTGGAGGCAATTATTATAGACCATATTAATGTCAATTATGTAGTTAAAATATTTAAATTAATCACGACAGCATCGTTCATGAGCCTGGTTTAGAGCCACCTTAGGGAAGTGGATGATGTTACATGAACTCGTTATTTGATTATTTAATTATATAAAACAATGATTATATCGTCCATGACACCTGGAATCTGGTGCCACAGATCATCTAATCACATAATTAATGTATTTAAATAGACAATCTGTGTTAATCCCCAAGATAATGTAAATATTTATAGAGTTATGTAAACAACAGTCCTCCATTCCATGAAGAGGCCTGAATAATCACCTCTTGTGGAGTTATTGTGCAATATCATCACATTTAATGATTCATTTTTTTAATTGATGATGATGACATCCTTCATGCCTGCATTCTGACCATGTTTCCCTCCAGTAAATTGCTACATCACCTATGTATTGTGACAGTTAGTTATTAGTGACTTATTTAATTCTTTAAATTATGTAATCTCTCAGGGACAAAGTTAGGAAAAATGTAGACATGGGCAGAGCATTTTGTGAATGATCTATGCATCTCCCAGTGTACGAGGGATGCTGGATGATTGAGTCCAGAAAGATGTACGGTGCCCTCTGAGAAGTACATGGACTTCACCAAGGCCGGCACGGTGGTTTGGCGGTTGACTACCTGCTCTTCCTCTAATCATCTAATTACATAATTAATGAATTTAAATTGAAAATCTGTGTTAATCCCCAAGATAATGTAAATATTTGTATAGTAATGTAAACAACAATCCTCCATTCCATGAAGAGACCTGTAAAGCTCACTCTTGTGGAGATAATGTGCAATATCTTCACATTGTATGTTTCATTGACAAAATTGATTTTGATGACATCCTTCATGACTGGAGTCTGGCCATGCTTCCCTGCCAGTAGAATGCTACATCCCCTATTTATTGTGACAGTTAGCTATTAGTGACTTATTTAATTCTTTAAATTATGTAAATGACAGACAGTGCCATCACCGATTACGGTTAGGGTGCAAACATCTGTCAGGGACAAGGTTAGGAAAGTTGTAGACATGGGCAGAGCATTTTCTGAATGATCTGTGCATCTTCCAGAGTACTAGGGATGCTGGGTGATTGAGTCCTGAAAGTTGCACGGTTCCCTCTGAGAATTACAATGACTTCACCAAGGCCGGCATCGTTGTCTTGCTGTTGACTACCTGTTCTTCCTCCACATCTTCACATCGGTAGTGATCTACCATGAGAAGAAGGAGTGGCACTAGCAGGTCGGCACCATCACCGAGACCTGGCAAAAGGATGACGACTCAGAACACGGAAGAACATCTCTCTCTCAGCTATGCTATTGATGCCCCTGCTGCAGCCATCTTTTCAGCTTTTATTAACATTGTGGCTACTACTGCTACGCCAGGATTGGGCCCACTATCTCACGTCCTGCCGCACCACAACAGAGATTCAGGCGCTTGTGATGAGGTCAGGCCAACAGAATCCATCAGGCAAGACAGTATGATTATCTGACGATTAACTGATGGTCTGTTAAATATGCGTGATGACAGCATACAGTTTCATACCTGGCAAGTCAGGCCAGGAATTGATGATACAGAAAAATGTCAACGGCTTACATATTTAAAGAAGTAATTATTAAATTCTGTGATCCCTGAAGTTTGGTGCCACCTTGTGTGACTCAAGTGTGACAGACCATCTAAATATCTGATTATTACATTATTCAAATCTGTCTTTTTCTACTCCAGGAAGAGTGGAGTCTGGGATCCACCTTGTTGGTGTTAAATTGTATCTTGTGAATTCTTTCTTTCTTTCTTTCATTCTTTCTTTCTTCCTTCCTTTGTTTATTTAAATCAATGTTGACATCATTTTGTTATCTCTCTAGGGGGTAATTTTGAGAAACTATATCTTTATTCATTCATTTTTTGTTCAAATCTATGATTAAGAACTCAGTGTCTATTCAGTATTGAACAATTATTTAGGCTTCACGCATAAAACACCATCCACTTGTTTAATGTTTATTCATTTAATTATGAAAATCTGTCATTACGTATTCAGTGATCACTGGAGTTTTGAGCCTCCTTTGGGGAGACTGTTGTACCAGACCATCACGTCATCTAATACTACACTTATTTCTTTAACTGTTAAACTAGGAAATTAAGTAATAATTCATCATTTAATTTACCTATTTCAAATACAGGTAACGTTATGGACCATAAGTCCCGTTTGGAGTCAGATTTTGGGAGTTGATGATGTAATAGCATCTCATTACTTCATCATTTAGCTATGTAAATAGATCTTTACATCAGCGATAGGTTTAGGACTTCGGTGCCATTTCATCAGTGTTAATATAAAAGGCCCACTAATTAATTTTCAATTTAATTTTTTAAAAACATCATTATTCCAGTAAGAGACCAGTCTGACTACTCCATGTGGGATTTAAGTATGCACCACCATGTCATTTTTCAATCATTTTTCATTATATATTAATTATTTAAATAGATGAAGATGTTCTTCTTGACTGGAGTCAGGCCAAACCTCCATGGCAGTTAATCAAGTGGCATTATTGAATTATCTAAGTACTACTTCCTTGACAAACACTGGAGTTTGGTTCCATTTTTGAAAGTTAAATATGGAGGACTATCCAATTATTAACTTATTTGATTGCGTAAGTAATGATGGTGTCATCCGTCATTTGCTGCTGTGGCATTGACAAAGCAGGAGATCAGTACCAGAAGCAGTGGCCAGAGAATGGGAGACACTGCCATATACAGTGATTACTGATTACGCAATAGTAGATTTTTAACAATCGAATGATTACAAGATTTAAAAAAAAAAAAAAAAAAAAAACTGTACTGTTGTGCATCATCAGTTTCTGAGAGGTTGCAACAGAACTGACCCATGAAGGACACAGTGACCACCGATTTTAAAAATGCAATAACTGAATAAATTCCTGATCAGGGAATCTCATCTAATGAACTCTGTCGGGCTGTTAACATGACACACTACCAGCAATAAATAACTCTAAATAACCATATTAGAAAGCAGGGTACAGGACTTAATAGAGAACAGTCAATTGAGGAATCCAAAATGACTGAAAGAAACATAAGACACTGCTGAAAATCCTTAAAAATCAGCCTAATGCAAATCTAAACAACTCTGAGAAAACATGGGATCAAGCTCCTCTAAAGGTAAAAAGATGCAGAGGAGTTAATTTTATTTGCAATGAAGGGAAAAGGAATATGGTACAGGCGATTAAATGTATTGTTTCCTTTCTAGAAATTAGAAAACTGAAGCATAGAAAACAGGTTTAAAATACTCATCATTGTACTTGGATGTCACAATGATGATTTCGTTTTCATGCTTATGTCGCTATAGGCAATTTGTAGCTTGAGAGACGGGTAAATATGTAGAACTCAAATAAAGAGCCCTGCTTTGTTTTTGTGAGAAACTCTGTGAGGCTGTAAGGTTAGCTCATCGGTGGGTATCCTCCTTTAAGCATGTGGGAGGGTCACTAGAATGTGACAGAATGTTGGTTCATAAATGTTGCCTGGCAACCCTGCTTGCATTCTGAATCCTGATATCATGGGCCAAGGACCAGAGAGCAGCTTCGATAAAGTGTTACAATGGGACATTACAGTCTCCCAAGGTAACTATCTCCTAAAACTTTTAATGACAACATTTGATTCGCCTAAACAAGTCATAGCCACACCTCTGGAGGTGTGCCTACAGCTTTTACTGGTTACCAAATTCAAGATTACCTAATCATCAGAGAATATAGTCTGTGGAGAAACAGTTCAAAGTCCTCTGTTTATGAATACTCTCTCTCCTAAGAAGTCAAACTATGGAACAAAAGACAAATAAGACTCACAATTATTCATCAAAAGGTGAGTTTGCCATTGATGACTTCCTTCAGGAAGGTGATAATCCATTTGTTAGAGTAGACTTTGTGATTACTGGATTTCAGTCCATCTCTTTTGAGGCAGCCGCCCAACATTAAATATGTGATATCCTCTAAAAACGGTGCATACACAATGACAGTTCAGCATTGAAACATGTTACTACTCTGCTCTGCGATTAAATAAGGGATGATCCTGGGAGTTTCCCACAATCATGTGGGAGTCAACAGAGAGTCAATTGTGTGGAGTGTGGCAGACCATTTCATCCTCTGATTATGTTGTTATCTGATTATTAAAATAGGACATTAGATAATCCATGATCAGTGGATTGTGTTGACGCGATATGGGAGGCAATTATATTAGACCATCTTAATATCAATTATGTAGTTAAAATATTTAAATTTATCACGACAGCATCATTCATGAGCTTGGTTTGGAGCCAACTTAGGGAAGTGGATGATGTTAAATGAACTCATTATTTGATTATTTAATTATATAAAACAATGATTATATCGTCCATGACACCTGGAATCTGGTGCCACAGATCATCTAATTACATAATTAATGAATTTAAAATGACAATCTGTGTTAATCCCCAAGATAATGTAAATATTTGTATAGTAATGTAAACAACAATCCTCCATTCCATGAAGAGACCTGTAAAGCTCACTCTTGTGGAGATAATGTGCAATATCTTCATATTGTATGTTTCATTGACAAAATTGATTTTGATGACATCTTTCATGACTGGAGTCTGGCCATGCTTCCCTGCCAGTAGAATGCTACATCCCCTATTTATTGTGACAGATAGCTATTAGTGACTTATTTAATTCTTTAAATTATGTAAATGACAGACAGTGCCATCACCGATTACGGTTAGGGTGCAAAAATCTGTCAGGGACAAGGTTAGGAAAGTTGTAGACATGGGCAGAGCATTTTCTGAATGATCTGTGCATCTTCCAGAGTACTAGGGATGCTGGGTGATTGAGTCCTGAAAGTTGCACGGTTCCCTCTGAGAATTACAATGACTTCACCAAGGCCGGCATCGTTGTCTTGCTGTTGACTACCTGTTCTTCCTCCACATCTTCACATCGGTAGTGATCTACCATGAGAAGAAGGAGTGGCACTAGCAGGTCGGCACCATCACCGAGACCTGGCAAAAGGATGACGACTCAGAACACGGAAGAACATCTCTCTCTCAGCTATGCTATTGATGCCCCTGCTGCAGCCATCTTTTCAGCTTTTATCAACATTGTGGCTACTACTGCTACGCCAGCATTGGGCCCACTATCTCACGTCCTGCCGCACCACAACAGACATTCAGGCGCTTGTGATGAGGTCAGGCCAACAGAATCCATCAGGCAAGACAGTATGATTATCTGACGTTTAACTGATGGCCTGTTAAATATGAGTGATGACAGCATACAGTTTCATACCTGGCAAGTCTGCCCAGGAATTGATGATACAGAAAAATGTCAACGGCTTACATATTTAAAGAAGTAATTATTAAATTCTGTGATCCCTGAAGTTTGGTGCCACCTTGTGTGACTCAAGTGTGACAGACCATCTAACTATCTGATTATTTCATTATTCAAATCTGTCTTTTTCTACTCCAGGAAGAGTGGAGTCTGGGATCCACCTTGTTGGTGTTAAATTGTATCTTGTGATGTCTTTCTATCTTTATTCCTTCCTTCCTTCCTTCCTTCCTTTCTTTCTTACTTCCTTCCTTTATTTAAATCTATGTTGATATCATTTTGTTATCTCTCTAGGGGTGAATTATGAGAAACTATCTCTTTATTCATTCATTTTTTTTGTTCAATTCTATGATTAAGAACTCAATGTCTCTTCAGTATTGAGCAATCATTTAGGCTTCACTCATAAAACACCATCCACTAGTTTAATGTTTATTAAGTTAATTACAAAAATCTATCATTATGTATTCAGTGATCACTGGAATTTTGAGCCTCCTTTGGGGAGACCGTTGTACCAGACCGTCACGTCATCTAGTACTACACTTAGTTCTTTAACTGTTAAACTAGGAAATTAAATAATAATTCATCATTTAATTTACGTATTTAAAATACAGGTAATGTTATGGACCATAAGTCCCTTTTGGAGTCAGAATTTGGTAGTTGATGATGTAATATCATCTCATTACTTCAACGTTTAGCGATGTAAATAGATCTTTACATCAGCAAAAGGTTTAGGACTTTGGTGCCATCTCATGAGTGTTAATACAAAAGGCCCACTAATCAATTGTCAATTTAATTTTTTAAATTCCTCATTATTCCAGTAAGACATCAGTCTGACTACTCCATGTGGGATTTAAGTATGCACCACCATGTCATTTTTCAATCATTTTTCATTATATATGCATTATTTAAATCGATGAAGTTGTTGTTCTTCTTGACTGGAATAGGGCCATTCCTCCATGGGACTTAATCACGTGGTATTATTTGATGATCTATGTACTACTTCCTTGGCAATCACTGGAGTTGGGTTCCATCTTATGAATGTTAAGTATGGAGGACTATCCAATTATTAACTCATTTGATTGCATAAGTAATGATGGTGTCATCCGTCATTTGGCTTCTGTGGGATTGACACAGCAGGAGATCAGTACCAGAACCAGTGCCCAGAGAATGGGGGACACTGCCTTATACGGTGATTACTGATTACGTAATTGTAGATTTTTAACAATCGAATGATTACACGATTTTAAAAAAACTGTACTGTTTCGCATCATCGGTTTCTGAGAGGTTGCAACAGAACTGGCCCATGAAGGATGCAATGAACACCGATTTTAAAAATGGAATAACTGAATAATCTCCTGATCAGGGAATCTCATCTAATGAAAGCTGTCAAGCTGATAACATGACACACCACCAGCAATAAATAACTCTAAATAACCATATTAGAAAGTGGGGTACAAGACTTAATACAGAACATTCAATTGAGGAATCCAAAATGACTGAAAGAAACATAAGACACTGCTCAAAGTCCATAATCATCAGCCTAAAGCAAATCTAAACAACTCTGAGAAAGCATGGGATCAAGCTCCTCTAAAGGTAAGAGAATGAAGAGGAATTTATTTTATTTTCAATAAAGAGAAAAGGATTATGGTAGAGGCGATTAATTCTATTGTTTCCATTCTAGAAATTAGAAAATTGAAGCATAGAAAACAGGTTTAAAATACTCATCATTGTACTTGAATGGCACAATGATGCATTCGTGTTCGTGCTTACGTCACTACAGGCATGTTGTAGCTTGAGAGACTGGTAAATATGTAGAACTGAAAAGAAAGAGCCCTGCTTTGTTTTGGTGAGAAACTCGGTGAGGATGTAAGGTTAGTTCATTGGTGGGTATACTCCTTTTAGCATGCGGGAGGGGCACTAGAATGTGACAGAATGTTGGTTCATAAATGTTGCCTGGCAACCCTGCTTGCATTCTGTATCATGGTATCATGGGCCAAGGACCAGAGAGCAGCTTCGAGAAAGTGTAATCATGGGACATTACAGTCTCCCAAGATAACTATCTCCTAAAACTTTTAATGACAACATTTGATTCGCCTAAACAAGTCATAGCCACACCTCTGGAGGTGTGCCTACAGCTTTCACTGGTTACCAAATTCAAGATTACCTAATTATCAGACAACGTAGTCTGTGGAGAAACAATTCAACGTCTTCTGTTTATGAATACTCTCTCTCCAAAGAAGTCACACTATGGAAAAAAAGTCAAATAAGACTCACAATTATTCATCAAAAGGTGAGTTTGCCATTGATGACTTCCTTCAGGAAGGTGATAATCCATTTGTTAGAGTAGACTTTGTGATTATTGGATTTCAGTCCATCTCTTTTGAGGCAGCCGCCCAACATTTAATATGTGATATCTTCTAAAAATCCTGCATACAAAATGACAGTTCAGCATTTAAACATGTTACTACTCTGCTCTGCAATTAAATAACTGATGAACCTGGGAGTTTCCCACAATCATGTGGGAGTCAACAGAGTCAATTGTGTGGAGTATGGCAGACCATTTCATCCTCTGATTATGTTGTTATTTGATTATTAAAATAGGACATTAGATAATCCATGATCAGTGGATTGTGGTGAAGCGATGTGGGAGGCAATTATTATAGACCATCTTAATATCAATTATGTAGTTAAAATATTTCAATTTATCACGACAGCATTGTTCATGTGCCTGGTTTGGAGCCACCTTAGCGAAGTGGATGATGTTACATGAACTCATTGTTTGATTATTTAATTATATAAAACAATGATTATATCGTACATGACACCTGGAATCTGGTGCCACAGTTCATCTAATTACATAATTAATGAATTTAAATTGACAATCTGTGTTAATCCCCAAGATAATGTAAAAATTTGTATAGTTGTGTAAACAACAATCCTCCATTCCATGAAGAGACCTGTAAAGCTTCTTCTTGTGGAGATAATGTGCAATATCTTCACATTGTATGATTCATATACTCAATTGATGATGATGACATCCTTCATGACTGGAGTCTGGCCATGCTTCCCTGCCAGTAGAATGCTACATCCCCTATTTATTGTGAAAGTTAGCTATTAGTCACTTATTTAATTCTTTAAATTATGTAAGCGACATACAGTGCCATCTTCGATTATGGTTAGGGTGCAAAAATCTGTCAGGGACAATGTTAGGAATGTTGTAGACATGGGCAGAGCATTTTCTGAATGATCTATGCATCTTCCAGAGTACGAGGCATGCCGGGTGATTGAGTCCTGATGGTTGCACGGTGCCATCCGACAAGTACAAGGAATTCACCAAGGCCAGCACGATGGTCTGGCTGTTGACTACCAGTTCTTCCTCCACATCTTCACATCGGTAGTGATCTACCATGAGAAGAAGGAGTGGCACTAGCAGGTCGGCACCATCACCGAGACCTGGCAAAAGGATGACGACTCACAACACGGAAGAACATCTCTCTCTCTGCTATGCTATTGATGACCCTGCTGCAGCCATCATTTCAGCTGTTACCAACATTATGGCGACTACTGCTACGCCAGGATTGGGCCCATTATCTCACGTCCTGCCGCACCACAACAGACATTCAGGCGCTTGTGATGAGGTCAGGCCAACAGAATTCATCAGGCAAGACAGTATGATTATCTGATGATTAACTGATGGCATGTCAAAAATGCGTGATGACAGCATACAGTTTCATACCTGGCAAGTCTGCCCAGGAATTGATGATACGTAAAAATGTCAACGGCTTACATATTTAAAGATGTAGTTATTAAATTCTTTCATTATATAATCTGTGATCCCTGAAGTTTGGTGCCACCTTGTGTGACTCAAGTGTGACAGACAATCTAACTATCTGATTATTTCATTATACAAATCTGCCTTTTTTACTCCCTGAAGAGTGGAGTCTGTATCCACCTTGTTGGTTTCAAATTGTCTCTTGTGATTTCTTTCTTTCTTCCTTCCTTCCTTCCTTCCTTTCTTCCCTCCTTTCTTTCTTTCTTTAAATCAATGTTGATATCAATTTGTTATCTTTCTAGGGGTTAATCATGAGAAATTATCTCTTTATTCATTCATTTTTTGTTCATATCTATGATTAAGAACTCAATGACCCTTCAGTATTGAGCAATCATTTAGGCTTAACACATAAAACACCATTCACTGATTTAAAGTTTATTCATTTAATTATGAAAATCTGTCATTATGTATTCAGTGATCACTGGAGTTTTGAGCCTCCTTAGGTGAGTCAATTATGCCAGATCATCTCATCATCGAATACTACACTTACTTCAATAACTGTTAAGCTAGGAAATTACATGATAATTCATCAGTTAATTAATGAATTTAAAATACAGGTAATGTGATAAACCATAAGTTCATTTTGGAGTCAGATTTTGGGAGTTAATGTAACATCATCTCATTAATTCATCATTTAGCTATATAAAGAGATCTTTACATCAGCTATATGTTTAGGACTTTGGTGTCATTTCCTCAGTGTTAATATAAAATGCCTATAAACTCATTATCAATTTAATTTATTATCAAATTAATTTTGTACCCTGCTCCGGCACCGGCCCCAGCCCCGGCCCTGGCTGTTCTGGACCAATGCAAATATAAAAAATGCCGAGAAACCATGGGATTAAGCTCCTCTAAAGGGCAGAGAATGAAGAGGGATTATTTTATTTTAAAAAAAGGGAACAGGTTTATGGTAGAGGCGATTAATTGCATTGTATCCATTCCAGGAATTAGAAAATTGAAGCATAGAAAAATGGTTTAAAATACTCATCATTGTACTTGAAGGGCATTATGATGCTTTCGTTTTCATGCTTAAGGAAATATAGACATTTTGTAGCTTGAGAGACGGGTAAATATGTAGAACCCAAAAGAAAGACCCCTGCTATGTTTTTGTGAGAAACTCAGTGAGGCTGTAAGGTTACTTCATCTTTAGGTATGCTCCTTTTATCATGTGGGAGGGGCACTAGAAATGTGACAGAATGTTGGTTCATAAATGTTTCCTGGCAACCCTGCTTACATTCTCTATTCTGTTATCATGGGCCAAGTACCAGAGAACAGCTTCGAGAAAGTGTTATCATGGGACATTACAGGCTGCCAAGATAACTAACTCCTAAAACTTTGAATGACAGCATTTGATTCCCCTAACCAAGTCATAGCCAAATCTCTGGAAGTCTGCCTACAGCTTTTACTGGTCACCAAATACTAGATTACCTAATTATCAGAGAACATTCAATTTCTTCTGTTTATGAATGCTCTCTCTCCTAAGAATTAATAGTATTGAAAGAAAAATTATAAGACTCACAATTATTCATCAAAAGGTGAGTTTGTCATTGTTAATTTCCTCCAGGATGGTGATAATCCTTTTATTAGAGTATACTTAGGGATTATTGGATTGCAGTACATCTCTTTTGAGGCAGCCGTCCAACATGAAAATGTACATTCTTCTAAAAATCTTGCATACACAATGACATTTCAGCAGTTAAACATTTCATGACTCTGCTCTACAATTAAATAAGAGATGAACCTGGGAGTTTCCCACAATCATGTAGGAGTCAGTTAGAGTCAATTGTGTCGACTATGGCTGACCATTTCATCATCTGATTATGTTGTTATTTGACTATTAAAATATGACATTAGATAATCCATCATCAGTGTATTCCACGATGTGGGAAGCAATTATTATGGACCATCTAAATATCAATTTTGTACTTAAAATATTTTAATTAATCACGAGAGCATCCTTCAAGAGCATGGTTTGGAGCCACCTTAGGGAAGTGGATGATGTTACATGAACTCATTGTTTGATTATTTAACTATACAAAACAATGATATTATCATCCAAGACACCTGGAATATGGTGCAAGTGATTGTCAAGAAAGTAGTACTTAGATAATTAAATAATGCCACATGATTGACTCCCATGGAGGTTTGGCCCGACTCCAGTCAAGAAGAACAACACCTTCATCGATTTTAATAATTAATATATAATGCAAAATGATTGAAAAATGATATGGTGGTGCATACTTAAATCCCACATGGAGTAGTCAGACTGATCTCTTACTGGAATAATGATGGCTTTAAAAAATTAAATTGAAAATTAATTAGTGGGCCTTTTATATTAACACTGATGTGATGGCACCAAAGTCCTAAACCTATCGCTGATATAAAGACCTATTTACATAGCTAAATGTTGAAGTAATGAGATGATAATACATCATCAACTCCCAAAATCTGACTCCAAACGGGACTTATGGTCCATAACATTACCTGTATTTTAAATGCATAATTTAAATGATGAATTATTACTTAATTTCCTAGTTTAACAGTTAAAGAAGTAAGTGTAGTATTAGATGACGTGATGGTATGGTACAACCGTCTCCCCGAAGGATTCTCAAAACTCCAGTGATCACTGAATACATAATGACAGATTTTCATAATTAAATGAATAAACATTAAACAAGTGGATGGTGTTTTATGCGTGATGCCTAAATGATTGCTCAATACTGAAGAGACATTGAGTTCTTAATCATAGCTTTGAACAAAAAATGAATGAAAAAAGAGGTAGTTTCTAATAATTCACCCATAGATAGATAACAAAGTGATATCAACATTGATTTCAATAAAGAAAGGAAGAAAGAAAGAAAGAATGAAAGAAAGAAAGAAAGAAAGAAAGGATTCACAAGATGCAACTTAACACCAACAAGGTGGATCCCAGACTCCACTCTTCCTGAAGTACAAAAAGACAGATTTGAATAATGAAATAATCAGATAGTTAGATCGTCTGTCACATTTGAGTGTGACACAAGGTGGCGCCAAACTTCAGGGATCACAGATTATATAATGAAAAAATTTAATAATTACATCTTTAAATAAGTAAGCCGTTGACCTTTTTTTGTATCATCAATTCCTGGGCAGACTTGCCAGGTATGAAATTGTATGCTGTCATCATGCACTTTTAAAATGCCTTCGGTTAATCGTCAGATAATCGTACTGTCTTGTCTGATGAATTCTGTTGGCCTGACATCCTTACAAACGCCTGAATCTCTGTTGTGGTGTGGCAGGACGTGAGATAGTGGGCCCAATCCTGGTGTAGCAGTAGTAGCCACAATATTGATAACAGCTGAAAAGATGGCTGCAGCAGGGGCGTCACCATCATCATTGTGCCATTCAAGTACAATGATGAGTATTTTAATTCTGTTTTCTGTGCTTAAATTTTCTAATTCGGAGAATGGAAACAATACACCTCTTCATTCTCTGATCTTTATAGGAGCTTGATTCCATGTTTTCTCGGCCAGGGCCAGGGCCAGGGCCCAGTGGGCAGGGGCCAAGGGCCAGGGCCAGGGGCCAGGGTCCAGGGGCAAGGGGCCAGAGGCCAGGGGCCAGGGCCAGGGCTAGGGCCAGGGCCAGGGCCAGGGCCAGGGAAGACACATACTGGTTTGATATCTGGATGCTTCTGCTTTGACAGTCAGTTCTTCCTGGGACTTGGCACTCTCCATGTGATGCCTCTTTAGCAGAGGCCTTGCAATGGAGGCTCTTTCACTCATGATTTTAATAATATAATAGGCCTTGTTGGGATGATTGATTTCTCTAATTCCAATCCTACACATTTGCTTTGTATTATATAAAGCATTTCATATTGGAGGAACCTGTTAAGACTTTATCCACTAAGTACCTGGGTTACAGGAATGAGTGCTCACAATATTGTATATTCACAAGTTAAAATATGTTTGGTTAAAGATTTGATTTAATTTTAATTATGTAGTGCCAGTGCATGGATTTGTGTTTGCTCACACTTGTTCCCAAGAATTTTAGCCTTTTGATTTATTCTTGTAGCAGGAACTATAGAATATTGTCAAAATCCTGACATAGCTCCTGGCAATGAACGTTCCTTAATTTTTTTCATTCATATCTCTAAACTTGTCTCTTTCATTTCTCTATCATCTTGATATGAAATGATAGGAGGAGCTCGTGAAAGAGTAAATCAAAATAATTCATACAATTTGGTGAAGATTTTAGCCATCATACTTTTCTTTAATTTCAGTAATCAAATTTTTTTTTTTGGAGCACGGTTATTACTAAGTTCACTACACCCAAGATAAATGACAAACCCATCAGCCCTTCTGATATAATCTGAAACCCAAGAGAGAGAAAGAGAGAGAGGGAGAAAGGCATAGAGACAGACAGATCTGACAGAGAGAGAAAGAAAGACAGCATGAGGAGGGAGAAAGGGGGAGGAAAGAGATAATGGGAGCAAGAGAGACATCAACCCAAGCTTCTCCACCTTCTGGTTTCACACTATGTACCAAAGGCATCTCATATAAGACTGGAAAGAAACCTCCACTATGACTGGTGGCTATGCTTGAAGCTCTGATTGGCTAACAAATCCTGAGTTACAGGACTAAATGAGCAGAAAAGACACAGAATTTGAGGGCAGGTTTGGACCAGGACTACCAAACATTCTAAACTCTTTGTATAGATACAGAAGCCATTAGGGTTCCCATGCAACTACCCAGCCTCCATGGTTATGCATATCATGGTTTAAGCATTCCTTATTCCTTCTCCCCAGGGATGATATGGAGAGGAAGGATTCAGGAGTTGGTGGGATCACTTTTAGCGACGTATGGTTTACAAGGTTTCCCTTAGCCACCATCCTGTAGACCATTGGCAACTGTTCCTTGAGAGATGGACAAAGCAGGTTGTGCAAAGTTTCAGCCTTAATATTGAGCTGCAGTTGGAGAGAGGATGTTCGAATCCTGGCAGTATTTGGTAGCACTGTTCCAATCCCTACCTTCAGGGTGTCAAGGGGGCACTCCCGTGGATTCACCTCAGTTCAGACTTTACCCTTGAAAGGCCTGCCATTGTTCCCCATAGTAGTGGAAAGGGACAAAGTCTCCTGAGAAAATTGGGAGCATCGGGTGAGGCAAGGGAGAGTTAGGAGAAAGAGAAGGGGAGAAGAGAATGGGAACGAGAACAAGAGGCATCAAGAAGACTGAGTTTTGGAAAGAATAGAGGAGAGCAACAAAAGAAATACCGTACAAGATGGGGATATAATAGGTGGTAAGAGAAATCTTGCACTAGGAAAATGTCCAGAGATCTACAAGGATCACCCCAAATGAAAATATCAGCAATAGTGGAGAGACTACCTTAAATGTCCTTCCATATAATGAGATTGATATCTACCTTATAGGATATTCTAGAGCCTTCATCCAGTAGTTGAAAGAAACAGAAGCAGACACCCACAACTAAGCACTTAAGTGGAACTCCTGGAATCCAGTTGCAGAGAAAGAGGATTGATAAGTACAGGGTTCAAGACCAGGTTCAAGATACCCACAGAATCACCTAAGTAAAACAATGCAGAGGTCATGCACCCAGTCTGACAGTTGGGAATCCATAATATGACTGACCTAAAACCCCTAAAAGTGCATCTCATATAGAAGGCCTAGTAAGTGTAAGGGACCTCTGGCAGTGAAATCACGATGTATCCCTGCTGTATGAAAGGCTTCAGGAGCCCATTCCCCATGGATAGATACTCACCCTAGACACAAGGGGTTGGGCCTTGTCCCTGCCCCAAATGACTTTGGGGTTGGTACAGACATGAGAGGGATAAGAAACAGAGATAGATATGGTAAAATAACTTTGATTCTAGTTTAATGAAATTCATTAAAAGTAAGAATATGTAATAAGGTGGGGTCAATATGTTAGCTAACATTTGCTGGTGCCATTGTCCTGAAGAGCCAGAGCTTTGGGCAAGTTCATGGACATTGTCCTGAAGCAGTCACAGACTAAATTTGACTGTGGTTTGTACACAATACCCCAGGGACCACTTTCATCTTTGGTGATTAGGAAATCCTGAAATTTCTACCTACACTCTCTAAGAACCATTAATAAAGGCTTCTGCCACCATGCCTGGCGTCATGGCTTGCAGTTTACTTAGTGAGACATTAGAATGATGAGATGAATAACATGAAGAATTACACTTAACTATATAGAAAACCTCTTACATCTGTGAACCTGGCTGTCTCCATTATTAGTAATAGACAGAACCCTTCCAAGATATTCAGTGAGATTTACAAGAGTAAATGATAAGGGAAAATAATATTTCCAATATTTGAAAAGACAATGAACTTTGAGGCAGAAAACCTGCATTTGATGGGCACCATCTACTCTTACTGGAGTTTAGTAACAGGGCCTGGTGTCTGGCTACACTAACAACCAGGCTCAGTCATTCATCATAAGTGAGCCAAGCTAATGAACTAACTTCTGTTGAAAAGCCAAACTACAATAGCAGCACTCTGGATTCAAGGTTGACAGATATCTCTCAAGATCTAGGACAGACTAATCTATAATGTGAATTCTATTTAAGACAGGATATCACAGTAGTACTATTCTTAAAAAGAAGAGAAAAAATACAAACGTAAAATTATTGATAATTAAAGCATATATATTCATTTTGAACACTTATGAAAACAAAATACAAAACAGTAAATAATCTATATCAAGGGTCATAATAGGCTTAGAATGGAAATATATGCAAAAGAATATTAGAAAGCTAAATATGGAATTTTTCCCATCTCTAAAGCACTCCCATATACTCGGTTCCTGTTTCTGCTATAAGGTGGTCATATAAGAAGTCAATGTTTCTTTCATAGAGACATTTTCAAGACTCAAGACTTTTTCTATAATTTGACTCCCTGGAAAATGAGAATTTTATGAGTCTATAGTTGCCGTGGTGGTATGCCAAAAGTGGACCCCACAAACTTGACTTATGATCTCCGCACAAATATCATTGTCTAAAAACTGGTAATCAATTTACAGACACACACATACAACAGAATTTGTTCTGTTTCTTTTTCTGGTAAAAATGTCTTTGCCATGGTATTTTATAGCATCTTTGCATAATCCATTTTGAAGGCAGTACTTCAAGTTGAAGCACCCATGGGAAATAGTGACGGCATGAAGAAGCATGGAATTTGAAGTAATAATTACTTATATTCACATCCACAGCACAATAAGCTATGTTGTGGAATAATGGCATATGCCACGGGGTTGCTCATTCTGCCTGAGTGAGTTCCAGCATCTCCAGGATGCGTGGAACAATGTGTTGTGGACTGGAGTTTGTTGGACTGTAATCTGAAACAGCAGCTCTGTCCCATGTCCATTCCTCAGTCACTGAGTGTGGACTAGTGCAAGACAAGCTATCATTGATGAAAGGAAGACAGAGACATAATATGATGTCAGGTGGGCAGATTCACTCAATACTGAAAGCTCCATTTTATTCTTACACCAAACTTAAGTAGTCAAACAAAGGTGTGTCAATGGAAGGGGACATCTATTAATATGTATAAAGGGAAAACAGAAATTGCTTCCACTAATGCTAAAGGCACTCCATAATTGCATATACTATGTGCCTTCAGGCAACCCATTGACGCACTTCCTCCCTTGCTTCTTGGTGGTTAACCTGTCTACTCCCAAATCATTGCTATTTAGATAGGAGACATTCATCATCAAGGCACAGGTGTCCTGTAGCAGGAAAGATAATGTCTTAAGGACAATAGGAGTTATTGGAGCACTTTGAACTCATGACAAGTTGGAATGGATTCCCAAGTTAGGAGTTGAGAAACTTCAGAATGGCAGAATATATTCCAGGGCTGCCAAAGCCATACAGAAGCCCTGTATGCAAACAGATGATGAGATCTACTGTTAACTGCTTGGTGGCTGTGCAAATGTTTACCAAGGACACAGGAGTCTGCCTGATTTTGCTTAGGTTGAGGCCAGCCAAATACATAGAATGAGTTTAAGTCCTGCACACATAAACCCTGTTTTGAAAACAAAAAACAAAACAGAACAAAGTCACATAAATGAAAAATCAGATCAACCTTCTGGTGGTAGCCTACATGTATAAATGGTATTGAAGGAGGAAGCTTTCCCACTTTGTCTACCTTCCCTACCTCTGGGTTCCAAGTTTCTTCCTTTACTAACATAGGAGCCTACTTTTTTGGAATTTTGATGTATAATGACCACCTGACACATCCATCCTGATAAACTAAAAAACTGCTGTACTCTTCAGATTCCCATTGATAGGCAACCATTGTTGGACTAAATATATCACAGCTTGTGAGACATCGTAATAAATCCACTTTTTACATATATGGAGAGTTTCATCCTACATTCCTTTTCATGCAGAAAACCTTGATTACTGCAGTTGGTTTTTGTTTTGCTTTATTTTTTATATGCTTACAGAACATGTATTTCTCTGTAAATATTCAATTTTCCATGAAGACTACTTTTCTCATTATGATGCCTTTGCCAAGTGTTTGCTCTGAATTTCATGGATAAAATTCTACATTCATGGAGCCATCATCTGGCATTCTGCCACGAGAAAAATCATTTATCTTTTTTTGAGATGTGGTCCCTGCTTTTCTTTCTTTCTTATCTGAAGTTCCAGTGACAAACAGGTAAAAAGCAAATTTAGTTCAATAAACTCAGTGTTTAACCAAATAACAAATAACACATTTTGCATTCCTAAATCTCTTTATGATAGTTAACAAATATTTGGAGCTCCCTTCCAACTTTTTCAGCAAGAATAACTCAATCCATTTAAGTAAGTAAATTTAGCTAGAAACACTGTGTCTAGGAGGAAGAAAGGTAAATGCCTGTGTACTACAGAGTGATAGCACAGGTCAGCTATAGGACAATTGCTATAGAAATGCACATCACTGCTAATGTAGAAAAGTCTTATTGCAAGAAGGCAATCAGTAACCATTGCAATTAGTCCTTAAGCACTCTGCAACCACCTGGGAGGTGCTTTTATCACTCAGGCCTTAATAGCTAACCAGGCCCCTTTGTGACCTGGCTGTCAAAAGAAGTGAAGGTCCCTTCTGGTCTGGATTTGAAAAGAAACTGCAGCCAGTGTTCTTTATTTATGTGCTTTGAGGAAGGGCAAACTGGAAAACTACAGCATGGTGAGTGAGGGGCTGCCGTCCTCAGATCAGTGGAGGGAGATAGTGAGGTGATGGATCCAGTGTGGTGGATATTCCCTGGATCTGGTTAGGAAGCTGCAAGGAGACAACCTGTCCCCTGAGTTCTCATATAGTCCTTGAAAAAACCAGAAGCTAGAGGGAGTCCACTAAATAACTATTCTGTGGGCTGTATCTGCTTTGAGTACTGTGAGCAGGGAGGTGTCTATGGAAACCTTTTTTAAGTCAACTTCTACATACGTCAGGTACACCCACTGAAAGCAAGGCACCAAAATTCCAGAGGCCTTTTAGTTAAGTACCTTTTAGAAGTTCAGCCATTTGCATTTTAATTTTATGTGTAAATCCATGTATTGTTAATTTTCTGCAGGTTGTAAAAGGCATCTCATGTAAGGATAGCACTTCACTATTGAGCAGTGATCTACAAGAGTAGAATTTGTAACACAAACGATTTAAAAAATGCTTTTGAGATATTATATCTCATGAAGTAGAATTTAACTGAGGTAGTACTGCCCGTAAAGCACACAAAAAGAAGTGTATGCTGACCAGTCCTGTTAGAATTTTCAATCCTAGATACACATTTGTTGTCCATGATTTTCCAGATATTTGACTCCAAACCATTACACAGAAGGTACTCCTGTTTTGCAACAGCATCTTAAAGGTAATGTTATGCACCATAAGTCCCTTTGGAGTCAGATTTTTGGAGTTGATGATGTAATATCACCCCATTACTTCATCATTTAGCAGTGTAAGTAGATCTTTACATCAGCAAGAGGTTTAGGACTTTGGTGCCATCTCGTCAGTGTTAATATAAAAGACCCACTAATTAATTATCAATTTAATTTTTTAAAAACATCATTATTCCAGAAAGAGATCAGTCTGACTACTCCATGTGGGATTTAAGTATGCACCACCATGACATTATTCAATCATTTTTCATTATATATTCATTATTTAAATCAATGAAGATGTTGTTCTTCTTGACTGGAGTCAGACCATTCCTCCATGGGAGTTAATCACATGGCATTATTTAATTATCTAAGTACTACTTCCTTGACATTCACTGGAGTTTGGTTCCATCTTCTGAAAGTTAAGTATGCAGGACTATCCAATTATTAACTTATTTGACTGCGTAAGAAATGATGGTATCATCTGTCATTTGGCTACTGTTCGACTGACACAGCGGGAGATTGGTACTAGAAGCAGATCCCAGAGAATGAAGGACACTGCGTTATCCAGGGGTTACTGATTACATAATATAAGATTTTTAACAATTGAATGATTAAACGATTTAACAAAAATCTGTATTGTTTTGCATCATCAGTTTCTGATAAGTTGCAACAGAAGTGACACATGAAGGACAAAGTCACCACCGAGTTTAAAAATGGAATAACTGAATAATCTCATGATCAGGAATTCTCGTCAGATGAACTCTGTTTTGCTGATAACATGACACACCACCAATTCTAAATAACTCTAAATAACCATATTAGAAATTGGGATACAGGACTCCACAGAGAATTATCAATTGTGGAATCAAAAATGACTTATAGAAACATATTTCAGTGCTCAAAATCCTTAGTCATCAGCCAAATGCATATCAAAACAACTCTGAGAAACCATGTGATCAAGATGATCTAAAGTTAAGTGAATGAATAGATGTTTATTTCGTTTTCAGTAAATTGAAAAGTAGTATGGTAGAGGTTATTAACGGTATTGTTTGCATACTGGAAATGAGAAATTGAACCATAGAAAATATGTTTAAATGCTCATCAATGTACTTGAATGGCATAATGATGCTTTAGTTTTCATGCTTATATCACTATAGGAATGTAATAGCTTGAGAGACTGGTAACTAGGTATGTCTCAAAAAAAGAGCCCTGCTTTGTTTTTGTGAGAAAATCAGTGATGTTGTAAGGGTTGTCCATTTTTGGGTATTCTAATTTTAGCATGTGAGAGGTGCAGGAGAATGTGACAGAATGTTTTTACCATAAATGTTGCCTGGCAACCATGCTTGCATTCTGTATCCTGGGCCATGAGCCAGAGAGCACCTACGTTGAGGTGTTGACATGTGTCATTACAATCTCCCAAGAAAACTATCTCCTAAAACTTTTAATAACAGCATTTGATTCCATTAAACAAGACATAGCCAAATTCTGGAAGTTTGCCTACAGCTATTACTGGTTACCCAATCAAGATTACCTATGATCAGAGAATATATTCTGTGGAGAAACTGTTCAAAGACTTCTGTTTATGAATGCTCTATCTCCTAATAAGTAAAACTATGGACTAAAAGATAATAAGACTCACAATTATTCATCAAAAGTTGAGTTTGCCACTGTTAACTTCCTTCAGGAGGGTGACAATCCATTCGTTAGAGTAGACTTAGGGATTATTGGATTATTTGAGGCAGTTATCCAATATTAAATATGTGATATTTTTAAGGCCCTGCATAAACAATGACATTTCATCATTTACACATTTTCCTACTCAACTCTGTGATTAATTAAGGGATGAACCAGTGAGTTTCACACAATCTTGTGGGAGTCATGTGAGACACAACATGTGTCGAGTAAGTCAGACCATTTCATCCTCTTATTATGTTATTATTTATTTATGAAAATAGGACATTAGGTAATCCATGTCAGTGGATTATTGTGCCACAATGTGGAGTCAGGTATTTTATACCATCTAAATATTAATTATGTAATGAAATTATTTAAATCAATGATGACAGCATTATTCACGAGTGTGGATTGGAGCCACCTTAGGGAAGTGGATGATGTTACGTGAACTCATTATTTGATCATTCAGTTATATAAAACATGATTATATCATCGATGACACCTGGAATTAGGTGCCACTTTTTGGTGGGAAGTGTGACAGATCATTCAATTACATAATTAAATTATTTAAGTTGATACTTGGTCATAATACCCAAGACAATGTAAATAATAGTATAATTATGTAATCCAATAATCCCCTATTCCATGAAGAGTTCTGTAAAGCTCTCTCTTGGAGAGTTAATGGGCAATATCTTCAAATTTATGATTAATTGTTTAAATTGATGAGTATGACATCCTTCAGAACTGGAGTCTGTGCCATTCCTCCTTGCTAGTTAAATGCTGTGTCACCTATTTATTGTGACAATTAGCTATTACCAACTTATTTCACACTTTGAATACTTTAAATAGTAATAGGAAACATCAAGTAAGGGCAGGAAGGCAATTAAAGACTTCAATAGAAAGATAGGACCATAATTATATAATAGTACATGAGTAACATAAAACAGACGTTTACACTTCCCTGACAGGTCTTCGGGTAAAGGTGCCAGAAGATGAGGAAAAAAGGAAAGGAAGGACACAGAAAAGATAAAACCTCGGGAAGGGAGGTCTTGCTTAACATAAGTCTTACTCTAATTAAGCTTCTTATGATTAATAGCTTCCTGTTCCGTACTTTCAGGGGAGATGGAAGACATTTGAGATTTTTAAGAATTCCGTAGCAGTTATCTTTCAATTTGACCAGCTCATGAGAAGGCTACTCAAGCATTGCATCATGAGGAGAAATCATTGCTTCTGGTGTACTTTACTGACTAAGCTTAAGTGACTGAAAACCCCAGCTCCATGTGGTGGGAAGAGTTGTTTTCACAGGATATGCAGCAACCCCTCCACAAAGGCCCTGGATGTAGGCAATTGCATTCTTTCCTAAGCATCTTCATTATTTAAAAGGAGAGGTTCTATTTCAGTCTCAATACCTGAGAGTCTAAGTCTAGTTCCTGAGGCTGATACTCAATCTACTAAGCTCATTAATGGGTTTGAGAAGGAGCTATGTTCTTTCTTTATGAGTCAGGACCTATACAGAAGGCTTGCTTGCTCAGTCAACCCCTGAACACAACAGTGTTTACTTTTTTAAACTGTTGTCATTTTGCTCATCTTGCCCATCTTGCCAAACTTTGGTTTTCTCTAGAAGGAAACTGAACCATCTGGAAGACCATGCCAGTAATACCCCCTTAAGCAGCTTGTGAAAGACCTGTTCTATGATATGAGGATTGGCCTAGGGGCTGTTTGTAAATAAGGAGTTTCTCCTTTGACATGGTACAGCCAAATAACTACAGAGAGATTTAGGCATACAAAGAGAGATAATTGTTGTGTAGCTTCACACTGAGTTTAGGTGAACTGAGTTTGCTCTTTACTTAGTTGTCACAGGCACTTAAAATCAAGAAAGAGAAGCAGGAACCAGATGACAAACCAGATAGTTGCTCTTAATCCTGCTAGCAAGGTGGATGATGGCCCTATGAATGTTGGAGTTTTATCCCTGAAACTCATAGCAAATGCTTGGAAAATGCATAGTAATTAAAAAGTAGTCTTCATAGAAATTTGAATAGTTGGAGAGAAAATGAACTAGGAAGTTTGTATTTGTGAGCAATATTTTTAGACAACACACGTTCAGTGAGCAGGTTAAAATCAAAAGAAAGCAAAAACTAACTGCATTATGCGAGGTTCTTTGCATGAACAGGCATGGCAGGATGACTCTTTCCATATATGTAGAGTGAATTCATTACAATGTCTCATAGGCTGTGATCCAGGTAGTCCAAAAATGGCTGTCCGACAGTGGGAATCTGAAGGCTATAGCAGTTATTTTTTTCACCAGGGTGCATGTTTCAGCTGGTCATCACTGTACACCAAAAATCCAAAGAAGAAGACTCTAAATCTAGTAAACTAATATACTTGCTAGCCATAATTAGGGTAAGCAGCAACAGAAGGAGAGCCTCCTCCTTCAATACCCTTTATACAAGCAGGATACCACCAGATGATGTGACTCATATTAAGGTGTATCTAATTCTTCATTATGTGTTTTGTTTTATTATTGTATTTCATTTTTGTTTACTGACAGCCTGCTCAGTTCTGATATTAAACATGTGTACTGCCACCAAGTAGTTAAAGATGAATCTCATCCTCTAATCGCATATAAAGCTTCTCTGAGTGGCTTTGACAGTTCTGTAACACATTCTGCCTGCCTGTCTTGTCTGAAAACTATATGGGAATCCATTCCAACTCGTCATGAGTATAGAGAGCTCAAATACCTCCTATTGTCCCTAAAATATTATCTTTCCTAATATACAGTGTCTGGGCCTTGATGCTGAATAACTCCTATCTATAAAAACAATATATTTGGGCCCATACAGGCTTATATACACCCTTCAGACAGGGCATATATGCAAGTATGGGGTTCCTTAAGGCAGATAATACAAACAGTTATGGAGTTTCTTTAGTATTAGGGGAAGCAATTCCTATTTGCTCTTTATACATATTAATAGAACACCTCTGCCATTGCCCCACTATTGGTTGACTAAAGTTTGAGGTATGAATTAAATGGAGAATTCAGTATTTGTAGTGAGATATTCACCTTGTCCTTGGCTGTGGCATAGACCATGCCCACTGGTGGTGGAGACAGATCCGGACTTGACATGGGGGAACTAATTCTGAGGAGGATACTGGGAGAGCTCTCTTGCCTGTAGGATGGGAACCCTATCCTGGAACCAGTAAACTGCTGGTGTTCATCTGTCTGTGTTGTAAGTTATTTCCCCCTGAATAAACATCTATTCATCCTATATTTTTCTCCTTATCCTTATTGTGCATCAATATCTTTTGTCATAAGCAGGATCTGTATTTTTTCTAGACCTGGATATCACCAAGGCCGCAGATGTGGTTCCCTTCCCCCACCATCCCAGAATGGGCAGCGTCACTTACCTGACCAGGTAGACACACCACAGCTTATGGGACATTTGCATCTGCCTGACAACTTTACCTCCACAGCAGCCCTGAGAAAGTACTCACTGGTTCTCATCTTTTGCCAATCCTCGGCTTTGCATTTTCTGCTGGCACACACATGAGGCCTGTCCAGCTGATGTGTTTCTTGCAGCCCAGAGGGTCCAGTAAGTGGCAACACCTATTAGCTATGGGATTCCAGCAATCTGCACAAGTACTTTCACTCATGCATTTAACAAAATTTTGCTTATTGTCTACAAAAGTTTGTTTTAATTTATATGGGGTTGGTTATAAATGGTTAATGACAACAACCAATCTCTTTTTAAAGGTAAAAAGGGGATTATGGTATAGATATGAATACTTCATTTTGGAATGGATTTTCATTTATTGATACAATTTAAGGTCAATTTTGTAATATCTATATTTCTCTTGTTTAGGTATTGTGTTTATGTAGCTCAGTAATAAATATAGTCTATAATTTTGTGCAGATTATAGATAGTTACCTATAATAGTCAAAACTTATAGTTAAGTTAGTTAGGATTTCGAGGTATACAGACATGTATTTAAGGTAAATAGGTATTCTTGAAAACTTTCAAAGACCTACAGAATATGGCATTTAAATGGTTTAGGGTTCTCATGACAGTGAGACATAAATGCTCCTGGCAGCACCACCTGAGTCAAAAAGAAAGATGGAAGATGGACATAGAAGAAACTTGTTATGGAGTTTGCTTTCAGTATAGCAACTAGCCATTTGGACAAGATACTGCTCTTGTTGGACTGTTTGACTTTATACTGTATAAACTGGACATGCAGGACCCACAGAAAAGTGACTGCTGATTCAAGATGGACATTACTACAGAGATCCTGCTTCATGGAAGAGTCTGTCAGACAGTCTGAAGGACACAGAGAAAAGTGATTGACAAACTGCCAATACAAGAAGACAGTTTAAAGTTTCCTGCTTTGCTAAAGAGCCTGCTAGACACACTATGGCCTATGCGCTAAAGATGAAAGATTACAAAAGAATTTCAGGTGACCAGGCAGTGAGTTGCCTCTGTCATTTCTATAGTTTATATATTAACATTTGTGGTCTTTGATGGAGTTGAAGACAAATAGTTATGGTTATAGTTTTCCTTAGTTAGGAAGATAAGTTACATATAGGACTTTAGATTCACAAATATAGGATAGATGATAGAATAGTTTCTTTTAGTCTTGCTAAATGTTAATGGACTAACTATTGTTAACTGTGATTCTTACTTGATAACTGTTGTGTTATATATTTTGCTATGTTTAGGTTAAAACCCTTCATGTTATTTTAGACAGAAAAGACGAGATGATGGGAGATGTCACTCTGTATATGTTTCTCATACTGGTTAATGAATAAACACTGTTGGCCAATAGGAAAGCAAGATATGTGGGACTGGGAGACAAGGAGGAAAGAGAAAGTAGTGAGGAGAGTCAAGATGGAGAGTGTGGAAAAAGCAGTATGCCGGCCGGCTCCCCTGTAAGAGAAATACACAGATCAACAGAAATGGGTTAATACTTAAGACAGAGCTAGCCGATAAGAAACAAGTACCTGGCCTACAGAATGATATCTAATATAGAGTCTCAGTGTGTTAAATGGGGCTGGCGCGGTGGCGGGACAAGACCAGGTGGTGGGGCGGAAAAAAAGTACTCCTTACACTTGCTCTACACACCATGGCCTATAGGTTGAAGATGGAACATTACAGAGGAATGTCAGATCTGACCAGGTGAGTTGTCCCTTTCAATTCTAGAGTTTATATATTATCCTTGTGTGTTCTTTGATGGAATTGAAGACTGATAGTTAAGGTTATAGTTTTCCTTAGTTGGGATTAAAGTGACATATAGGACTTTAGACTCACAAAGATAGGATAGATCATAGAATATTTTCTTTAAATCTTACTAAATGTTAATGAACTGAAAAAACTTCTATCTGTGATTCCTTTTATAAACCTCATTTTTATTACAAGAATATATCTAAAACAAAAATGGTTTAAATGTTTTTGTGGTCTAATGCTAAAAGCCCTAAGCTCAAAATATATTTCTGAACTCTGGCCATTACATTCAGATGATCAGAAAATCAGATGTCTTTTAATGTAGATGATATACTGTTTTTTGGCCAAAGCTGTTAAAAACTGAAACTAGTTAAAAGTTTACAATTATTAACACTAGAAATTAACATAAATTCAGCAGTCACCCAGTTCATAAGGGGTTTAAATATATAAAGGGGAGTTTATTTTTGATACCACAAAAATACATTACAAGATATGTAATCGTTTTTAAAAACAGATTTAAATGTTTAAATTTATAAGATTACAAGATATTTGTGCTTTTATTATATTGTTAATGTTTGTACTTAAATCAAAGGGCTAAAATTTAACATCACAGCCATAAGCTTTATGTGTTATCAAAAAGTTGAGGTGCTCATTTTTTATGATACAAAATGCAATGCGTCCTTGTTTTTTGCTACATTTGGTAAGTATAAGCTATTTAGATAAATTGAGTCACAAAGATGTTTCATGTTTCCCTAAAAGGAGTTTGAAATTAAAATAAGTATTTTTAAAGCTAAACCTGACAATACAGAGTTCTTGTTTTATAAAAGCTGTTTTTAACTTATTATAAAATGTTAAGAAACACAAGTTACTAGCCATCCTTATATATTAACTGTTGGCTATAATCAAACTAAGTATTAATGATTAATAACTGGGATAAACCTCACTCTGTCTCCCATACATGTTCTAAAAGTTTAAGCTTAAACAAGTAACTGATACAAAGTTGTCTATTTAGATATACCTAGACAGACTTCTAATACTACAGGGATCTGAATATGGCATCCAAATGTTAAATAAAAAGCTGTAATAATATCAGACAAAGAATCACAGATCCTTTCAATGACCCTAGGCCTCTAAAGAAGATTATGGGGCAGCATAGATTGTTATGACACTGACCAGCGTGCAAGATGTGCAAATACAATGTCTACTGCCTGGTAGGACCCAGCTTAGTCTTTGTAGAGGATGCAGGGTACTGAAAAATTGCTTGCACCACCTTGGCCTAGATAAAATAATGTCAGAGATTTCCATGTCCCTCTTCCACAGAGAAAAGACAAATTAAAAAAAAAAAAAAACCTCTCACATTATGTCCTTGGTGAAGGAGTTCTGCCCTCAGTGCTATAGATAATTTGTTATGGCTAGGAGTATATCGACTGGTCCCTGTCATTTAATTAAATATATCCTTCTCAGGTCTGACCATATTATAGCTGGGCTAACCATAACTTTGTGAGCTTGGCAGTGTTAGGCAGCCTTAATATGGCTCCTAAATAAGGATCTAAAAATAGAAAGATATAAAAGCTGTTTTTGAACATTTATTTATTAATTATGCATACAGTGTTCTGCCTGAATATATATCTCAAAGGCATAAGTACATTCCTGCTGTATTACAAATACTCAACATCTACTTTTTTCTACAATATGGGTTTCAGCATCGATTGGTAATGGTAATATATCTAAAACTTTTATGTCCTTTTACATAACACAGTTTATATTGGCTTCAGAGGATCAAATGTCATAAAGCTTTGATCAACTTCTTACAGGTCAAAAGGACTGCAGATTGTAAGGAGTAAGGTTTTTCCTCCCACCGCTGGTCTTGTCCCACCTGCATGTCAGCACCAATTATCACACCAAGACTCTGAATTAGATAAAATTCTGTTAGTCAGTTACTTGTTTCTTATCGGCTAGCTCTGTCTTAATTATTAACCCATTTCTATGTGTTTCCACATGTTCTCCTTACCGGGGAGTGGGGCAGGCTTCTGGTCTCCCAGGTCTCTCCATCTTGACTCCTCCTTACTGCTTCCTCTTTCCTCCTTGTCTCCTAGTCCCTCCTATCTTCCTTTTCTATTGGCCAACAGTGATTTATTCATTAACCAGTATGAGAAACATATTCAGAATGACATCTCCCATCAACAGATAAGTACAGCTAACCTGAGGATGGAATTTTCTCCCTGGTCTTCCTGTCCCTCTTGATCACTAAAGGTAAGGAACTAAGTGTTCCAACTAAATATATACGTTTTAACTTCTGTTCCCTCTTTGAACATTTGGCAGCCTATTTGTGCTTCTGGCAGATGAGCATCAGTTGCTAACTACAGCCTACTCCTGAATATTGTTCTTCCTGGACTTATGGTGAACCAGTCCAGCTGATGTGAATCTTCAACAGGTTCTACAAACTAATGCCTTTGATAAATGTTCGATTTTCTGAATTCCCATTCTTTCTGATGGTATTGTCTAGCATTTTAGCATATTTGCATCTCAAAAACACTGCAAACGTAAGAAGGAAGTAATATAGGCATATCCCTGACACATCAGTGTTTTGATTTTCAAATACCTGTCACCTGGAGTTCTATATCCTATAAAGCCTCCTTAGGCAGCTTGTTACTATTAGGACTATGGGTTTCATCAACCTCCAAGGAAGTGACTCCTGACTGCAAAAGCAAAAGGTTTTTATTCTTAAAAATCAAGCCACCTGGGACTTCACTCTCTCAGAAAAGTAATGTAGTGGCTTAAAATTTTGAAGGGTTTTTAGCAGTGTAAACAGGAAGGGAAGATTGAGACCACTAGTCTCATTTCACAAGGTTTCCAAGATACAGGCAATTCATAGAGTACAAAGTTTATTTACAAGGTCATCATGGATCTAAGTTAATAGTATCTGTCACTTGTTTATGTAACATTGATAAGCACACCCGAAAGGTTGAATGTTTTTCTTTGTTTTTACTTCTCCTGAGAACAGGATATGTGCTCTGTACACTATAGTCAGGGATTTATCTACTGGCAGAAATTCTTGTTCTCTTTATTTTTTCCTTATTGCCATAAGTCCTAATTTTATACATTTTAGTTATTATTTTAACCATCACATTTCCTCTTTCCTATTGACATTAGAGGCCCAATTTTTGGGCCTCCAATAGGTAAAAGAATTCTGGTGTTTTTTTTTTTTTTTTTTTTTTTTTTTTTTTTTTTTGGTGTACAGGTTAGTCACCTAGCCCGCTATGTATAGGAGTTTTCTTTTGATATAGTATCTCAACAAGGAAAAAGGTGAAGAGTATTCTTTCATGTACTACTTCCTGTTTACTTTTGTAGTGTGTTTTTTTGGGTCCAAGAAGGGTAAAATGCTAGAAAAACCAAAAAAAAAAAAAAAAAAAAAAAAGGAAGGGGGATATAGGAAACGGAAAATTATCAGGGGCATTAGTTTATACACCCTGTTGAAGATTCACATTGGCTGTACTGGTTCAAGTTGTGCTTGTAGGCAGTCCTTTTGACCAGTAAGAAGTGGATCCTAGCTTTACAACATTTGATTCTCTGAAACCTATATAAACTGTGTTGTATAAACCGACATAAATGTTTTAGATATATTATCATCACCAATCTGTACATAAATCTGTATTATAGAAAAAGTAGATACTGGGTGTAGTGAGATAGTCCTTCTGTGGCACTGACCACGCCAATTGGGGCATGGAGCCATGGGCGGAGTGACCTGTGGAAGGAGGTCAGAGGGAGAGCCAGGAAAAGCTCTCTTGCTAGCGTGACTCAGACAGGAGAGGATCGGGTTGAGTTTCCTGGTGTTCATCTGTCTTGGTTGTAAGTTATTTCTCCCTGAATAAACATCTATTCAGCCTATTTGTTTATCCTGATCCTTATTTAACCGCGTTAATTGGGTATCTGTAAAACAGCAGGAATGTACTTATGCCTTTGAGTCCTAGCAAAAATGACAGATTTGGGTTAGAATCTTGTACATTTTTCTTCTGTCATGAGAGATCCATGTATAGACTGGTCAGAAGTACCTTAGTCCTGATGAAATGTCCTTCACATTTACACATAGATGACATCCAAAATAAATATAAATCCTTGAGCTTGTGACGAAATAGCTGGGAGTCACTCCTGGATAGCTTTTCAGAACTTAATTAAAAGTTAAGCTCTGAATTTTTACATTGTAAATTATTGTTATATCTTTAAGACTTATATGTCTTGAGCTAGAGATATGGCTCAGAGATTAAGAGTACTGGCTGCTCTTCTAGAAGTCCTGAGTTCAATTCCCAACAATTACATTGTGGCTCAAAATCATGTATAATGAGATCTGATACCCTCTTTGGACCTGCAGATATATGCAGGCAGAACACTGTATGCATAATTAACAAATAATTGTACTAAAAGGAGTTTTATGTCTTTGTATTTTTAGATCCTTATTTAGGAGCCATATTAAATAAAACGGCAGGGACCATTCCTTATATTCCTACCATAACCAATTGTCTATGGCATTGAGGGGAGTTTTTCACCAAGTACATAATGTGAGAGATTTTGGTTTGCTTATTTTTTGTTACTTGTTTGTTGTTTTTCCCTGTGTAACTAGGACTTGGAAAAGTCTGACGTTATTTTGTCTAGGCAAAGGTGGCACAGACAATTATCCAGTACCCTACAACACAGTCTGAGCTGGGTCCTATCTAGCATCAGGCATTGTGTTTGAGCATCTTGCTCCCCAGTCCATGTCATAACAGTTCATGCTGCCCCACAATGTTCTTTAGAGACCTTGGGTCATTGTTAGGTTCTGTAATCTTTGTTTGATGTTATTACAACTTTTTAGTTAACATTTAAATGCCTTATTCTAAAGATCTCTGTAGTATGAGAAGTTTTTCTAGGTAGACCTTAATAGATGACTTGGATGTAAGTTACTTGCTTTACAACATGTATAGGAGACATAGTGAGGTTTATTCCTGTTATTAATCATTAATAACTAGTTTGACTATAACCAACAGTTAATCTATAAGGATTGCCGGTAACTTGTGTTTCTTAACCTTTTATAATAGGTTACCAGCTTTTATAAAACTAGAACTTTGCATTGTCACATTTACCTTTAAAAATACTGATTTTAATTTCAAACTCCTTTAAGGAAACATAAAACAGCTATGTGACTCAGTTTATCTAAGTAACTTACGCTTACAAAATTTAGCAAAACAAGGACGGATTGCCTTCGGTGTCATAAAAAAATGAGCATCTCCACTTTTGGTTAGTACATACAGTGTATGGCTGTGATCTTAAATTTCAGCCCTTTGATTTAAGTAATACATTAACAATGTAAAAAACGCACAAATATGATGTAACCTTCTGAATTTAAACATTTAAAAACTGTTTTATTCAACAATTCAACTTCCTGTAATTTCTTTTTGTGATGTCTAATTTAAGCACACTTTATGCCTTTAAATCTATTGTTACCTTGGTGCATGTTAATTTATGTTAATTTCCAGTGTTAATAATTGTAACTTTTTAACTAGTTTCAATTTTTAACAGCTTTAGACATAAAACAGTACTAATGTCATCTACATTAAAAAGACATCTGATTTTCTGATAATCTGAATTTAATGACCAGCACTCAGAGGTAAATTTTGAGCTGAGGGCTGTTAGCATTAGATAGTAAAAACATTTAAACCATTTTTGTTTTAGCTATATTCTTGTAATAAAACAGGTTTCTAACAGGATACACAGGTAGACCTTTTTACCAAGTACATATATTTTTCCTGAGAGAAATAAACAGAAATTTTAAACAATTAACATAGTATGGTCAAAATTTTTAACTCATATTACTAATCTTAAATTTATATTTGTAGATTGAGAGCCCATAGCAAACAGTTTCCATCTTGTTCTTACTTTTTTATGACTTTTCTTTGAAACTCTATATCTTTTTACATTACCTGTAGTCTCTTTCTCTGATTTTCTCAGACATCCCTAGCATAGAAAAATCTCTCCTATTGTCTTTTTCTTTTTTTTTTTTCTGATCAGTGACTCTTACTCAGAGGTACATGCCTTAAGTGAACATCTTATTTATTTAATTCCTGCTGTACGTTCTTACATTGGTGCTTTCCCCTGAGCCTTTCTGCAACTTCTGCTCTCTTAACTGTTGGGTCCTTATTCGGATTATGTGGGGTACATCAGCTCTCTTTTTATGTTATCTTTCATTATTTTAATTTTATTTTTATCTCTTTTTGACTCTTATGGATCTGGCCAAGCCTTTTTCCTGTTCTACGTTTTATTGCCCAGAGAATTGGAATCATACTCATAACACCTGAAGTTCCTTCTGATGTTATCTGTGCACCTTTGTTGAGTTGCATTGACCTATAAATCTACAGGCCTTTTGACCTGTCTACTAGACCACTGTTATCTTACTTTGACTTCTTTGCTTCAGACAAATTGTAACAAGTTTGCACATACCCATCACATCTATTTACCATCTATTTTATTAGTTGTATTTTTTTAGTTGACATAAAAATCTTTACCAAAGTTATTCTCCCCAACACTCCCTTATCCTCCACCTCCCCACCCTCACCCCCACCCCTGTCCCTACAATCACAGTCACTGCCACCTGAGGAGAGGAGGGATGGGCCGGGCAACCTCGGTCATTTGCTGCTAGGGATTCAGAATTCCTCTCCTCTCTGACTACCCAAAAGCAGGCGATATGCACCTAGCCCATCAACAACACAGCATGGCTCCTGGATGAGCATGTCTTAGGACTTCTGTACCAGGAAGAGCTGGTGCTGTTTACCCTGGTGTTCTGCATTACCAGCAACCTGTTAGTTCTTGGCCTGGGTGATTTTTTTGTTTGTTTCTTTGTTTTGTTTTTTTAATTTTCTTATTTTTTATTTCACATATCTATCCCAGTTCCCTCTCCCTCCCTCCATTCCTCATGCTGCCCCCTCTCATGAACCCTGACCATCCTCCCATCCATTCCCCCACCCCAAATCCACATGAATGGCAATGCCATCCTGGTGGTGTCATGGATATCTGTCAAGTCAATTGAAGTAGGGGCTAGGACTTCTCTCCTGTTTCTAGGTTAAAGGAGTCTCTCCATGTGTCTGCAAGTTCCTTTTTTGCACTACAATGCATCCTGGATCCACTCTCTGAGGTCCCTAAGACTGCTCAGTCCTTCTGGCTGAGACTCATATTCAGAGACACCTGAGTCAGTCCCATTTTGGATGCCAAGTTATCAGTGTAGAGGCCTGTTATCTATTCCTTGTTCAGGTCATCTGTCTGTATGTTTCTACAACCTGGTCTTTTCCTCTCCCTTTGCATCTACATGCTAGTTCGACTCAGTGTTTAGGTATGGGTATTTGCTTCTGTTTCCAACAGTACTAGAGGAGGGTTCCCTGATGGTGAATAAGGTAGTTGTTGATCTCAGTACTCATTAAGGGGAATTTATGGTAGCCTTTCCATGGTTGCTCAAATTGTTAGTTGGCAACAGGTTTGTAGGTCTCTAGACCTTTCTTTAGATTCAGTTTTCTCTTTAAACCACTAATGGCTCCCTGTTTTATGCTGTTTCTCTCTCTCCCTCTCTCTCTCACTCTCATTTGCTTTATCTTCTGTCTTCTATTCCTACCCTGACTCAATCTTCATAGGATCACCTGCTTTCCTCCTCCCACTCTCTTTCTCCTAATTCTCTCTACATTCTGTGACCCCCCGCCCAACCTCGCATGTGCTCTGGGGGAGTTCTCCTTTCAACCTTCTGTGAGGGACTTTATATGAATTTCTTAGAATACACCTTGTATCCTAGTTCCACTGCTGGTCTGAATTATAGGCTGGTGATCCATTGATCTAGCTCTAGAATCCATATATGAGTGAGTATATACTGTGTTCATGTTTTTGTGATTGGGTAAACTCATTTAGAATGGTTACTTCAAGAGCCATCTATTTGCCTGTGAATTTCAAGATTCCATTATTTTTTTTTCTGCAGAGTAGTATTCCATTGTGAAGATGTGCCACATCTTCTTTATCCATTCTTCAATTGAGAGGCATCTAGGTTGCTTCCAGGTTCTTGCTATTACAAAAGATGCTGCTATCAACATAGCTGAGCAGATGTCTTTTGCATGGATGTGGATCATTTGGGAATATGTCTAAGAAGGGGATGGTAAACTAATTCCCATTTTCCTGAGTAACTGCTATACTGAACTCCAAAATGGGTGTACGAGTTTGCACTCACACCAGCAGTAGAGGAGTGTTCCCATTTCTCCATGTCTTCTCTGGTATAAGTTGTCATTGGTGTTTCTAATATTAGCCATTGTGACAGGAATAAGATGGTATCACAAAGTTGTTTTGATTTGCATTTCCCCTGATAGCTAAGGATGTTGACCACTTTCTTAAGATTTTTTTAAGGTTTTTTTGATTTCATCTATTGAGAATTATTTCTTCAGTTCTGTACCACATGATTTAATATGGTTGTTTGGTGTTTTGTTGATTAGTGTATTGCTTTCTTTGTATATTTTGCAGATCAGCCCTTTGTCTGATATAGTATGGTTGAAAATCTTTTCCTAGTCTATAGGCTGCCATTTGGTCTTGTCCTCTGTGTCCTTTTCCTTAGAGAAGTTCCTAAATTTGAAGAGGTCCCATTCTTTAATTGTTGCTCTCAGTGTCTGTGCTCCTGGAGTTATGTTCAGGAACCGGTCTCCTATACTAATTTGTTCAAGGGTACCTCCTACTTTCTCTTCTAAGGGGTTCAGAGTCGCTGTATTGATGTTGAGGGTCTTTGATAACTTTGGACTTGAGTTTTGTATATGGTGACAGACTTTGGTCTATGTTCAGTCTTATAAACACCATCATCCAATTGTACCAAAACCATCTCTTGAAGATGCTTTCCTCATTCCATTATATATTTTAGCTGTTTTGTTGAAAATCAGGTGTGGGTTTATATCAGAATTTTTAATTCTATTCCACTGGTCTAACTTTTTGTTTCTTTTTTTTTGTGGCAATTCCTGGCAGTTTTCAGGATTATAGCTGT